>NW_026287290.1:0-62500 GCF_023373465.1 Oncorhynchus keta | reverse complement strand
TCTGGATAGACATGTCACCCATTGAGCATGTTTGGGATGCTCTGGATATACATGTCACCCATTGAGCATGTTTGGGATGCTCTGGATAGACATGTCACCTATTGATTATGTTTGGGATGCTCTGGATAGACATGTCACCTATTGAGCATGTTTGGGATGCTCTGGATAGATGTGTACGACAGCGTGTTCCAATTCCCGCCAATATCCAGCAACTTTGAACAGCCATTGAAAAGGACTGGGTCAACATTCCACAGGCCACAATTAACAGCCTGATCAACTCAAGGTGAAGGAGATGTGTCGCGCTGCATGAGGCAAATGGTGGTCACACCAGATACTGACTGGTTTTCTGATCCACACTCCTACTGTTTTATTTTAAGGTGTCTGATAATCATATTCATATCTGTATTCCCAGTCATGTGAAATCCATAGACTAGGGCCTAATGAATTTAGTATTTCAAATGACTGTCCTTATGTGAACTGAAACTCACTAAAATGCTTGAAATTGTTGAATGTTGGGTTTATTTTATTGTTCAGTTTAATAAAAAGATCAGTATTCAATGTTTTATGTTTGATATGATGTTAGTAACACTCTGAAGTCATTCCATCCTTTCACTAAATGGTAGTAACACTAAGTCATTCCATCCTTTCACTAAATGGTAGTAACACTAAGTCATTCCATCCTTTCACTAAATGGTAGTAACACTAAGTCATTCCATCCTTTCACTAAATGGTAGTAACACTAAGTCATTCCATCCTTTCACTAAATGGTAGTAACACTATGTCATTCCATCCTATCACTAAATGGTAGTAACACTAAGTCATTCCATCCTTTCACTAAATGGTAGTAACACTAAGTCATTCCATCCTTTCACTAAATGGTAGTAACACTAAGTCATTCCATCCTTTTACTAAATGGTAGTAACACTAAGTCATTCCATCCTTTCACTAAATGGTAGTAACACTAAGTCATTCCATCCTTTCACTAAATGGTAGTAACACTAAGTCATTCCATCCTTTCACTAAATGGTAGTAACACTCTGAAGTCATTCCATCCTTTCACTAAATGGTAGTAACACTAAGTCATTCCATCCTTTCACTAAATGGTAGTAACACATTTACATTTACATTTAAGTCATTTAGCAGACGCTCTTATCCAGAGTGACTTACAAATTGGTGCATACACCTTATGACAACCAGTGGAACAGCCACTTGCATCTAAATCTTGTTGGGGGAGAAGGGGGTGAGAAGGATTACTTACCCTTACTTACCCACTATCCTAGGTATTCCTTGAAGAGGTGGGGTTTCAGGTGTCTCCGGAAGGTGGTGATTGATCCTTTCCGCTGTCCTGGCGTCGTGAGGGTAGTTTGTTCCACCTTTGGGGGCCAGAGCAGCCTTTCACTAAATGAACAGTTTTGACTGGGCTGAGCGGGAACTGTCACTTCCTCAGTGGTAGGGAGGCGAGCAGGCCAGAGGTGGATGAACGTCAGTGCCCTTGTTTGGGTGTAGGGCCTGATCAGAGCCTGGAGGTACTGAGGTGCACGTCATCCCCTCACAGCTGGTAGGCGAGCACCATGGTCTTGTAGCGGATGCGAGCTTCAAAATGGAAGCCAGTGGAGAGATCGGAGGAGCGGGGTGACGTGAGAGAACTTGGGAAGGTTGAACACCAGACGGGCTGCGGCGTTCTGGATGAGTTGTAGGGTTTAATGGCACAGGCAGGGAGCCCAGCCAACAGCGAGTTGCAGTAATCAAGACGGGAGATGACAAGTGCCTGGATTAGGACCTGCGCCATCCTTCCTGTGTGAGGCAGGGTCATACTCTGCGGATGTTGTAGAGCATGAACCTACAGGAACGGGACACCGCCTTGATGTTAGTTGAGAACGTCAGGGTGTTGTCCAGGATCACGCCAAGGTTCTTTTCGCTCTGGGAGGAGGACACAATGGAGTTGTCAACCGTGATGGCGAGATCATGGAACGGGCAGTCCATCCCCGGGAGGAAGAGAGGTAGTAACACACTAAGCTCCATCTTGCTGAGGTTCAGCTTGAGGTGGTGATCCGTCATCCACACTGATATGTCTGCCAGACATGCAGAGATGCGATTCCCACCTGGTCATCAGAAGGGGGAAAGGAGAAGATTAATTGTGTGTCGTCTGCATAGCAATGATAGGAGAGACCATGTGAGGTTATGACAGAGCCATCCTGACTTGGTGTATAGCGAGAATAAGAGAGGGCCTAGAACAGAGCCCTGGGGACACCAGTGGTGAGAAGCGCGTGGTGAGGAGAACAGATTCTCGCCACGCCACCTGGTAGTAACACTAAGCGACCTGTCAGGTAGGACGCAATCTAAGCGTGGGCCGCGCCATCCTTTCACTAAATGGTAGATGCCCAACCTCACTAGAGGGTGGAGAGGAGGATCTGATGGTTCACAGTATCGAAGGCAGCCGATAGGTCTAGAAGGATGAGAGCAGAGGAGAACACTAAGTCATAGCTTTAGCAGTGGGAGTAACGCATTCCATCCGTGATACAGAGAAGAGCAGTCTCAGTTGAATGACTAGTCTTGAAACCTGACTAATTTGGATCAAGAAGGTCATTCTGAGAGAGATAGCGGTAGAGCTGGCCAAGGAGGCACGCATTCAAGAGTTTTGGAGAGAAAAGTCAGAGACTAAATGGATACTGGTCTGTAGTTGTTGACATCGGAGGGACAGTGTAGGTTTTTTCAGAAGGGGTGCAACTCTCGCTTCTCTTGAAGACGGGAGGGACGTAAGCCCATCGGTCAGGGATGAGTTGATGAGCGAGGTGAGGTAACAGAAGGTCTCCTTTCAAATGGTCTGGAGAAGAGAGGAGGGGATAGGGTCATTCCATCCTTTCAGGTTGTTGGGTCATTCCATCCTTTCACAAATGAGTAACACTAGATTTCATCTGGAGAAATGGTAGAACAGAGGTCAGAGCATAGGGTAGGGCAGTGTGAGCAGAACCTTTCACGGTGTCGTTTGACTTAGCAAATGAGGATCGGATGTCATCGACCTTCTTTTCAAAATGGTTGTAACACTAAGTCATCTGCAGAAAGGGAGGAGGGAGGGGGGATTCAGGAGGGAGGAAAGGTGGCAAAGAGCCATTCCTAGGGTTAGAACAGATGCTTGGAATTTAGAATGGTAGTAACACTGGCTCATTCCATCCTTTCAGCAGAGACAGAGGAGGAAAATGTAGAGAGGAGGGAGTGAAAGGATGCCAGGTCCTTTCAGGGTAGTAACGGGTTTTCCTCCATTTAACCGTCATTCGGCTGCCACTAAAAAATGGTAGCCCTGTTCTGTGAGCTCGCAATGAGTAACGTCAGCCACGGAGGCGGGAGGGTAGGACCGAGCCCATCCTGGAGGATAGGGGACATAGGGAGTCAAAGGATGCACTAAGGGGGAGAGGAGGGTTGAGGAGGCAGAATCAGGAGATAGGTTGGAGAAAGTTTGAGCAGAGGGAAGAGATGATAGGATGGAAGAGGAGTAGAGTAAGTCGGGGGTAGAACAGAGTCATTCCAAGGTTGGGAACGGCTATACCATCCTTTCACTAAATGGCAGTGTGGGAAGTGTTGGATGAGTAACACTAGAGGGAAAAATGGATAACAAGGTCAGTGGTCGGAGACTTGGAGGGAGTCATTCAATGAGGTTAGTGGAAGAACAGCATCTAGTAAAGATGAGGTCAAGCGTCATTGCCTGCCTTGTGAGTAAATGGGGAAGGTGAGAGGGTGAGGTCAAAAAGGAGAGGAGTGGAAAGAAGGAGGCAGAAGGAATGAGTCAAAATGGTAGAACGGGGGAGGTTAAAGTCGCCCAGAACTGTGAGAGATGGTGAGCCGTCCTCAGGAAAGGAGCTTATCAAGGCATCAAGCTCATTGATGAACTCTCCGAGGAACCTGGAGGGCGATAAATGATAAGGATGTTAAGCTTGAAAGGGCTGGTAATCTGTGACAGCATGGAATTCAAAGGAGGCAATAGACAGATGGGTAAGGGGAGAAAGAGAGAAAGACCACTTGGGAGAGATGAGGATCCATCCTTCACTAAATGGTGCCACCACCCCGCTGACCAGAAGCTCTCGGGGTGTGCGAGAACACGTGGGCGGACGAGGAGAGAGCAGTAGGAGTAACAGTGTTATCTGTGGTGATCCATGTTTCCGTCAGTGCCAAGAAGTCAAGGGACTGGAGGGAGGCATAGGCTGAGATGAACTCTGCCTTGTTGGCCGTCAGATCGGCAGTTCCAGAGGCTACCGGAGACCTGGAACTCCACGTGGTAGTAACACTAAGTCATTCGCGCTGGGACCACCAGGTTAGGGTGGTCGCGGCCCACCTTTCACTAAATGGAGCGTTTGTATGGTCTGTGCAGAGAGGAGAGAACAGGGATAGACAGACACATAGTTGACAGGCTACAGAAAAGGCTACGCTAATGCAAGGAAATTGGAATGACAAGTGGACTACACGTCTCGAATGTTCAGAAATGTTAACACTAAGTCTTACGTAGCAAGAATCTTATTGACTAAAATGATTAAAATGATACAGTACTGCTGAAGTAGGCTAGCTGGCAGTAGCTGCGTTGTTGGCACTACACTAATCAAGTCGTTCCGTTGAGTGTAATAATTTCTACAGTGCTGCTATTCGGGGGCTAGCTGGCTAAGTCATTCCATCCTTTCACTAAATGGTATTAACACTAAGTCATTCCATCCTTTCACTAAATGGTAGTAACACTAAGTCATTCCATCCTTTCACTAAATGGTAGTAACACTAAGTCATTCCATCCTTTCACTAAATGGTAGTAACACTAAGTCATTCCATCCTTTCACTAAATGGTAGTAACACTCTGAAGTCATTCCATCCTTTCACTAAATGGTAGTAACACTAAGTCATTCCATCCTTTCACTAAATGGTAGTAACACTAAGTCATTCCATCCTTTCACTAAATGGTAGTAACACTCTGAAGTCATTCCATCCTTTCACTAAATGGTAGTAACACTAAGTCATTCCATCCTTTCACTAAATGGTAGTAACACTAAGTCATTCCATCCTTTCACTAAATGGTAGTAACACTAAGTCATTCCATCCTTTCACTAAATGGTAGTAACACTAAGTCATTCCATCCTTTCACTAAATGGTAGTAACACTAAGTCATTCCATCCTTTCACTAAATGGTAGTAACACTAAGTCATTCCATCCTTTCACTAAATGGTAGTAACACTCTGAAGTCATTCCATCCTTTCACTAAATGGTAGTAACTCATTCCATCCTTTCACTAAATGGTAGTAACACTAAGTCAAGTCATTCCATCCTTTCACTAAATGGTAGTAACACTAAGTCATTCCATCCTTTCACTAAATGGTAGTAACACTAAGTCATTCCATCCTTTCACTAAATGGTAGTAACACTAAGTCATTCCATCCTTTCACTAAATGGTAGTAACACTAAGTCATTCCATCCTTTCACTAAATGGTATTAACACTAAGTCATTCCATCCTTTCACTAAATGGTAGTAACACTAAGTCATTCCATCCTTTCACTAAATGGTAGTAACACTAAGTCATTCCATCCTTTCACTAAATGGTAGTAACACTAAGTCATTCCATCCTTTCACTAAATGGTAGTAACACTCTGAAGTCATTCCATCCTTTCACTAAATGGTAGTAACACTAAGTCATTCCATCCTATCACTAAATGGTAGTAACACTAAGTCATTCCATCCTTTCACTAAATGGTAGTAACACTAAGTCATTCCATCCTTTCACTAAATGGTAGTAACACTAAGTCATTCCATCCTTTCACTAAATGGTAGTAACACTAAGTCATTCCATCCTTTCACTAAATGGTAGTAACACTCATTCCATCCTTTCACTAAATGGTAGTAACACATTCCATCCTTTCACTAAATGGTAGTAACTCTTCCATCCTTTCACTAAATGAAGTCATTCCATCCTTTCACTAAATGGTAGTAACACTAAGTCATTCCATCCTTTCACTAAATGGTAGTAACACTAAGTCATTCCATCCTTTCACTAAATGGTAGTAACACTAAGTCATTCCATCCTTTCACTAAATGGTAGTAACACTAAGTCATTCCATCCTTTCACTAAATGGTAGTAACACTAAGTCATTCCATCCTTTCACTAAATGGTAGTAACACTAAGTCATTCCATCCTTTCACTAAATGGTAGTAACACTTCTCCTTTCACTAAATGGTAGTAAGTCATTCCATCCTTTCACTAAATGGTAGTAACATTCCAAGTCATTCCATCCTTTCACTAAATGGTAGTAACTAAGTCATGGTAGTAACACTAAGTCATTCCATCCTTTCACTAAATGGTAGTAACACTAAGTCATTCCATCCTTTCACTAAATGGTAGTAACACTAAGTCATTCCATCCTTTCACTAAATGGTAGTAACACTAAGTCATTCCATCCTTTCTCCACTAAATGGTAGTAACACTAAGTCATTCCATCCTTTCACTAAATGGTAGTAACACTAAGTCATTCCATCCTTTCACTAAATGGTAGTAACACTCATTCCATCCTTTCACTAAATGGTAAACACTAAGTCATTCCATCCTTTCACTAAATGGTAGTAACACTAAGTCATTCCATCCTTTCACTAAATGGTAGTAACATTCATTCATCCTTTCACTAAATGGTAGTAACACTAAGTCATTCCATCCTTTCACTAAATGGTAGTAACACTAAATGGTAGTAACACTAAGTCATTCCATCCTTTCACTAAATGGTAGTAACACTAAGTCATTCCATCCTTTCACTAAATGGTAGTAACACTAAGTCATTCCATCCTTTCAAATGGTAGTAACACTAAATTCCATCCTTTCACTAAATGGTAGTAACACTAAGTCATTCCATCCTTTCACTAAATGGTAGTAACACTAAGTCATTCCATCCTTTCACTAAATGGTAGTAACACTAAGTCATTCCATCCTTTCACTAAATGGTAGTAACACAAGTCATTCCATCCTTTCACTAAATGGTAGTAACACTAAGTCATTCCATCCTTTCACTAAATGGTAGTAACACTAAGTCATTCCATCCTTTCACTAAATGGTAGTAACACTAAGTCATTCCATCCTTTCACTAAATGGTAGTAACACTCTGAAGTCATTCCATCCTTTCACTAAATGGTAGTAACACTAAGTCATTCCATCCCATCCTTCACTAAATGGTAGTAACACTAAGTCATTCCATCCTTTCACTAAATGGTAGTAACACTATTCCATCCTTTCACTAAATGGTAGTAACATTCATTCCATCCTTTCACTAAATGGTAGTAACACTAAGTCATTCCATCCTTTCACTAAATGGTCATTCCATCCTTTCACTAAATGGTAACACTAAGTCATTCCATCCTTTCACTAAATGGTAGTAACACTAAGTCATTCCATCCTTTCACTAAATGGTAGTAACACTAAGTCATTCCATCCTTTCACTAAATGGTAGTAACACTAAGTCATTCCATCCTTTCACTAAATGGTAGTAACACTAAGTCATTCCATCCTTTCACTAAATGGTAGTAACACTAAGTCATTCCATCCTTTCACTAAATGGTAGTAACACTCATTCCATCCTTTCACTAAATGTCATTCCATCCTTTCACTAAATGGTAGTAACACTCTGAAGTCATTCCATCCTTTCACTAAATGGTAGTAACACTAAGTCATTCCATCCTTTCACTAAATTGTAGTAACACTAAGTCATTCCATCCTTTCACTAAATGGTAGTAACACTAAGTCATTCCATCCTTTCACTAAATGGTAGTAACACTGAAGTCATTCCATCCTTTCACTAAATGGTAGTAACACTAAGTCATTCCATCCTTTCACTAAATGGTAGTAACACTAAGTCATTCCATCCTTTCACTAAATGGTAGTAACACTAAGTCATTCCATCCTTTCACTAAATGGTAGTAACACTAAGTCATTCCATCCTTTCACTAAATGGTAGTAACACTAAGTCATTCCATCCTTTCACTAAATGGTAGTAACACTAAGTCATTCCATCCTTTCACTAAATGGTAGTAACACTAAGTCATTCCATCCTTTCACTAAATGGTAGTAACACTAAGTCATTCCATCCTTTCACTAAATGGTAGTAACATAAGTCATTCCATCCTTTCACTAAATGGTATTCCATCCTTTCACTAAATGGTAGTAACACTAAGTCATTCCATCCTTTCACTAAATGGTAGTAACACTCATTCCATCCTTTCACTAAATGGTAGTAACACTAAGTCATTCCATCCTTTCACTAAATGGTAGTAACACTAAGTCATTCCATCCTTTCACTAAATGGTAGTAACACTAAGTCATTCCATCCTTTTCACTAAATGGTAGTAACACTAAGTCATTCCATCCTTTCACTTGGTAGTAACACTAAGTCATTCCATCCTTTCAAAATGGTAGTAACACTAAGTCATTCCATCCATTTCACTAAATGGTAGTAACACTAAGTCATTCCATCCACTAAATGGTAGTAACACACATAAAATGGTAGTAACACTAAGTCATTCCATCCTTTCACTAAATGGTAGTAACCAAGTCATTCCATCCTTCACTAAATGGTAGTAACACTAAGTCATTCCATCCTTTCACTAAATGGTAGTAACACTAAGTCATTCCATCCTTTCACTAAATGGTAGTAACACTAAGTCATTCCATCCTTTCACTAAATGGTAGTAACACTAAGTCATTCCATCCTTTCACTAAATGGTAGTAACACTAAGTCATTCCATCCTTTCACTAAATGGTAGTAACACTAAGTCATTCCATCCTTTCACTAAATGGTAGTAACACTCATTCCATCCTTTCACTAAATGAAGTCATTCCATCCTTTCACTAAATGGTAGTAACACTAAGTCATTCCATCCTTTCACTAAATGGTAGTAACACTAAGTCATTCCATCCTTTCACTAAATGGTAGTAACACTAAGTCATTCCATCCTTTCACTAAATGGTAGTAACACTAAGTCATTCCATCCTTTCACTAAATGGTAAGTCATTCCATCCTTTCACTAAATGGTAGTAACACTAAGTCATTCCATCCTTTCACTAAATGGTAGTAACACTAAGTCATTCCATCCTTTCACTAAATGGTAGTAACACTAAGTCATTCCATCCTTTCACTAAATGGTAGTAACACTAAGTCATTCCATCCTTTCACTAAATGGTAACACTAAGTCATTCCATCCTTTCACTAAATGGTAGTAACACTAAGTCATTCCATCCTTTCACTAAATGGTAGTAACACTAAGTCATTCCATCCTTTCACTAAATGGTAACACTAAGTCAATCCTTTCACTAAATGGTCACTTCCATCCTTTCACTAAATGGTAGTAACACTAAGTCATTCCATCCTTTCACTAAATGGTAGTAACACTAAGTCATTCCATCCTTTCACTAAATGGTAGTAACACTAAGTCATTCCATCCTTTCACTAAATGGTAGTAACACTAAGTCATTCCATCCTTTCACTAAATGGTAGTAACACTCATTCCATCCTTTCACTAAATGGTAAGTCATTCCATCCTTTCACTCACTAAATTCCATCCTTTCACTAAATGGTAGTAACACTCATTCCATCCTTTCACTAAATGGTAAACACTAAGTCATTCCATCCTTTCACTAAATGGTAGTAACACTAAGTCATTCCATCCTTTCACTAAATGGTAGTAACACTAAGTCATTCCATCCTTTCACTAAATGGTAGTAACACTAAGTCATTCCATCCTTTCACTAAATGGTAGTAACACTAAGTCATTCCATCCTTTCACTAAATGGTAGTAACACTAATTCATTCCATCCTTTCATTCCACTAAATGGTAGTAACACTAAGTCATTCCATCCTTTCACTAAATGGTAGTAACACTAAGTCATTCCATCCTTTCACTAAATGGTAGTAACACTAAGTCATTCCATCCTTTCACTAAATGGTAGTAACACTAAGTCATTCCATCCTTTCACTAAATGGTAGTAACACTAAGTCATTCCATCCTTTCACTAAATGGTAGTAACACTAAGTCATTCCATCCTTTCACTAAATGGTAGTAACACTAAGTCATTCCATCCTTTCACTAAATGGTAGTAACACTAAGTCATTCCATCCTTTCACTAAATGGTAGTAACACTAAGTCATTCCATCCTTTCACTAAATGGTAGTAACACTAAGTCATTCCATCCTTTCACTAAATGGTAGTAACACTAAGTCATTCCATCCTTTCACTAAATGGTAGTAACACTAAGTCATTCCATCCTTTCACTAAATGGTAGTAACACTCATTCCATCCTTTCACTAAATGGTAAACACTAAGTCATTCCATCCTTTCACTAAATGTCATTCCATCCTTTCACTAAATGGTAGTAACACTAAGTCATTCCATCCTTTCACTAAATGGTAGTAACACCATCCTTTCAAGTCATTCCATCCATTCCATCACTAAATGGTAGTAACACTAAGTCATTCCATCCTTTCACTAAATGGTAGTAACACTAAGTCATTCCATCCTTTCACTAAATGGTAGTAACACATTCCATCCTTTCAAGTCATTCCATCCTTTCACTAAATGGTAGTAACACTAAGTCATTCCATCCTTTCACTAAATGGTAGTAACACTAAGTCATTCCATCCTTTCACTAAATGGTAGTAACACTAAGTCATTCCATCCTTTCACTAAATGGTAGTAACACTAAGTCATTCCATCCTTTCACTAAATGGTAGTAACACTCATTCCATCCTTTCACTAAATGGTAGTAACACTAAGTCATTCCATCCTTTCACTAAATGGTAGTAACACTAAGTCATTCCATCCTTTCACTAAATGGTAGTAACACTAAGTCATTCCATCCTTTCACTAAATGGTAGTAACACTAAGTCATTCCATCCTTTCACTAAATGGTAGTAACACTAAGTCATTCCATCCTTTCACTAAATGGTAGTAACACTAAGTCATTCCATCCTTTCACTAAATGGTAGTAACACTAAGTCATTCCATCCTTTCACTAAATGGTAGTAACACTAAGTCATTCCATCCTTTCACTAAATGGTAGTAACACTAAGTCATTCCATCCTTTCACTAAATGGTAGTAACACTAAGTCATTCCATCCTTTCACTAAATGGTAACACTAAGTCATTCCATCCTTTCACTAAATGGTAGTAACACTAAGTCATTCCATCCTTTCACTAAATGGTAGTAACACTAAGTCATTCCATCCTTTCACTAAATGGTAGTAACACTAAGTCATTCCATCCTTTCACTAAATGGTAAGTCATTCCATCCTTTCACTAAATGGTAGTAACACTAAGTCATTCCATCCTTTCACTAAATGGTAGTAACACATTCCATCCTTTCACTAAATGGTCATTCCATCCTTTCACTAAATGGTAGTAACACTAAGTCATTCCATCCTTTCACTAAATGGTAGTAACACTAAGTCATTCATTCCATCCTTTCACTAAATGGTAGTAACACTAAGTCATTCCATCCTTTCACTAAATGGTAGTAACACTAAGTCATTCCATCCTTTCACTAAATGGTAGTAACACTAAGTCATTCCATCCTTTCACTAAATGGTAGTAACACTAAGTCATTCCATCCTTTCACTAAATGGTAGTAACACATTCCATCCTTTCACTAAATCATTCCATCCTTTCATCCTTTCAAATGGTAGTAACACTAAGTCATTCCATCCTTTCACTAAATGGTAGTAACACTAAGTCATTCCATCCTTTCACTAAATGGTAGTAACACTCTGAAGTCATTCCATCCTTTCACTAAATGGTAGTAACACTCAATCCTTTCACTAAATGTCATTCCATTCCATCCTTTCACTAAATGGTAGTAACACTAAGTCATTCCATCCTTTCACTAAATGGTAGTAACACTAAGTCATTCCATCCTTTCACTAAATGGTAGCACTAAGTCATTCCATCCTTTCACTAAATGGTAGTAACACTAAGTCATTCCATCCTTTCACTAAATGGTAGTAACACTAAGTCATTCCATCCTTTCACTAAATGGTAGTAACACTAAGTCATTCCATCCTTTCACTAAATGGTAGTAACACTCTGAAGTCATTCCATCCTTTCACTAAATGGTAGTAACACTAAGTCATTCCATCCTTTCACTAAATGGTAGTAACACTAAGTCATTCCATCCTTTCACTAAATGGTAGTAACACTAAGTCATTCCATCCTTCACTAAATGGTAGTAACACTCATTCCATCCTTTCACTAAATGGTAGTAACACTAAGTCATTCCATCCTTTCACTAAATGGTAGTAACACTAAGTCATTCCATCCTTTCACTAAATGGTAGTAACACTAAGTCATTCCATCCTTTCACTAAATGGTAGTAACACTAAGTCATTCCATCCTTTCACTAAATGGTAGTAACACTAAGTCATTCCATCCTTTCACTAAATGGTAGTAACACTAAGTCATTCCATCCTTTCACTAAATGGTAGTAACACTAAGTAACTAAATGGTAGTAACACTCATTCCATCCTTTCACTAAATGGTAAGTCATTCCATCCTTTCACTAAATGGTAGTAACACTAAGTCATTCCATCCTTTCACTAAATGGTAGTAACACTAAGTCATTCCATCCTTTCACTAAATGGTAGTAACACTAAGTCATTCCATCCTTTCACTAAATGGTAGTCATTCATTCCATCCTTTCACTAAATGGTAACACTAAGTAACACTAAATGTCATTCCATCCTTTCACTAAATGGTAGTAACACTAAGTCATTCCATCCTTTCACTAAATGGTAGTAACACTAAGTCATTCCATCCTTTCACTAAATGGTAGTAACACTAAGTCATTCCATCCTTTCACTAAATGGTAGTAACACTAAGTCATTCCATCCTTTCACTAAATGGTAGTAACACTAAGTCATTCCATCCTTTCACTAAATGGTAGTAACACTAAGTCATTCCATCCTTTCACTAAATGGTAGTAACACTAAGTCATTCCATCCTTTCACTAAATGGTAGTAACACTAAGTCATTCCATCCTTTCACTAAATGGTAGTAACACTAAGTCATTCCATCCTTTCACTAAATGGTAGTAACACTAAGTCAATCCTTTCACTAAATGGTAGTAACACTAAGTCATTCCATCCTTTCACTAAATGGTAGTAACACTAAGTCATTCCATCCTTTCACTAAATGGTAGTAACACTAAGTCATTCCATCCTTTCACTAAATGGTAGTAACACTCTGGTAAGTCATTCCATCCTTTCACTAAATGGTAGTAACACTAAGTCATTCCATCCTTTCACTAAATGGTAGTAACACTAAGTCATTCCATCCTTTCACTAAATGGTAGTAACATTCATTCCATCCTTTCACTAAATGGTAGTAACACTAAGTCATTCCATCCTTTCACTAAATGGTAGTAACACTAAGTCATTCCATCCTTTCACTAAATGGTAGTAACACTAAGTCATTCCATCCTTTCACTAAATGGTAGTAACACTAAGTCATTCCATCCTTTCACTAAATGGTAGTAACACTAAGTCATTCCATCCTTTCACTAAATGGTAGTAACACTAAATGTCATTCATTCATCCTTTCACTAAATGGTAGTAACACTAAGTCATTCCATCCTTTCACTAAATGGTAGTAACACTAAGTCATTCCATCCTTTCACTAAATGGTAGTAACACTAAGTCATTCCATCCTTTCACTAAATGGTAGTAACACTAAGTCATTCCATCCTTTCACTAAATGGTAGTAACACTAAGTCATTCCATCCTTTCACTAAATGGTAGTAACACTAAGTCATTCCATCCTTTCACTAAATGGTAGTAACACTAAGTCATTCCATCCTTTCACTAAATGGTAGTAACACTAAGTCATTCCATCCTTTCACTAAATGGTAGTAACACTAAGTCATTCCATCCTTTCACTAAATGGTAGTAACACTAAGTCATTCCATCCTTTCACTAAATGGTAGTAACACTAAGTCATTCCATCCTTTCACTAAATGGTAGTAACACTAAGTCATTCCATCCTTTCTAAATGGTAGTAACACTAAATTCCATCCTTTCACTAAATGGTAGTAACACTAAGTCATTCCATCCTTTCACTAAATGGTAGTAACACTAAGTCATTCCATCCTTTCACTAAATGGTAGTAACACTAAGTCATTCCATCCTTTCACTAAATGGTAGTAACACTAAGTCATTCCATCCTTTCACTAAATGGTAGTAACACTAAGTCATTCCATCCTTTCACTAAATGGTAGTCATTCCATCCTTTCACTAAATCACTTCATTCCATCCTTTCACTAAATGGTAGTAACACTAAGTCATTCCATCCTTTCACTAAATGGTAGTAACACTAAGTCATTCCATCCTTTCACTAAATGGTAGTAACACTAAGTCATTCCATCCTTTCACTAAATGGTAGTAACACTAAGTCATTCCATCCTTTCACTAAATGGTAGTAACACTCTGAAGTCATTCCATCCTTTCACTAAATGGTAGTAACACTAAGTCATTCCATCCTTTCACTAAATGGTAGTAACACTAAGTCATTCCATCCTTTCACTAAATGGTAGTAACACTAAGTCATTCCATCCTTTCACTAAATGGTAGTAACACTTTCATTCCATCCTTTCACTAAATGGTAGTAACACTAAGTCATTCCATCCTTTCACTAAATGGTAGTAACACTAAGTCATTCCATCCTTTCACTAAATGGTAGTAACACTAAGTCATTCCATCCTTTCACTAAATGGTAGTAACACTAAGTCATTCCATCCTTTCACTAAATGGTAGTAACACTTCATTCCATCCTTTCAAAATGGTAGTAACACTAAGTCATTCCATCCTTTCACTAAATGGTAGTAACACTAAGTCATTCCATCCTTTCACTAAATGGTAACACTAAGTCATTCCACACTAAATGGTAGTAACACTTCATTCCATCCTTTCACTAAATGGTAGTAACACTAAGTCATTCCATCCTTTCACTAAATGGTAGTAACACATTCCATCCTTTCACTAAATGGTAGTAACACTAAGTCATTCCATCCTTTCACTAAATGGTAGTAACACTAAGTCATTCCATCCTTTCACTAAATGGTAGTAACACTAAGTCATTCCATCCTTTCACTAAATGGTAGTAACACTCTCCTTTCACTAAATGGTAAGTCATTCCATCCTTTCACTAAATGGTAGTAACACTAAGTCATTCCATCCTTTCACTAAATGGTAGTAACACTAAGTCATTCCATCCTTTCACTAAATGGTAGTAACACTAAGTCATTCCATCCTTTCACTAAATGGTAGTAACACTAAGTCATTCCATCCTTTCACTAAATGGTAGTAACACTACATTCCATCCTTTCACTAAATGGTAAACACTCTGTCATTCCATCCTTTCACTAAATGGTAGTAACACTAAGTCATTCCATCCTTTCACTAAATGGTAGTAACACTAAGTCATTCCATCCTTTCACTAAATGTTAGTAACACTAAGTCATTCCATCCTTTCACTAAATGGTAGTAACACTAAGTCATTCCATCCTTTCACTAAATGGTAGTAACACTCTGAAGTCATTCCATACCTTAAGGGAAGAATTCGGCAGTACCTGTATGGTTAGTGAGAAAGTCCATATTGCAAATGTACGGTCCCTTACTAGACGTCCGAAATCGTTTGTAAAATTCGCGGACGGCGTCGGGCCGAGCGGCAGGGCCGGACCTACCAGGAAGTCATCAAATGAACGTTGTCGGACATTCGGTTTCCGTTTTACAAAAATAATAAGATTTATGTCATTTTTCCCATGTCCCGGAAATTCCCACAAGAGGGCATAAGCAATCATATGGCTATTGCTACAAAACATCACGATTCACGACGGGCCTTATCTCGAAAACTGAAAATATTTAGAAGCCGAAACTCGGTGAGCGTAGGGGCGGCATAATGGGCAGTTGGCCCCGAACAAGATGGCGTCTAGGCCTCAACGGTTTTTGAGTTATGGCCATTTATCTGGGATTAAAGGTCCAAAATGAAAATAGAGAAATTATTTTTCCACTTCACGTCAAAGTCAAGGAGCCTCCGGTGTCAATAAAAAAGAACCAGCCATTTATCTATCGTCATTTAAGAGAAATCGTACAACGACACCTTGGTGATGTTCACGGATAGGTGTTTTTTTTTCAACGGTTACAGATCCAGTTGCAGGTTGTTCTTACGAATCTTTTTAAAGTGTGCTGCGGAGCTCTGCGAGATTTCTGTGATTTTCTATGATTTTCTGAAATAACACACACTCACTAAACCCTCCGTAAATAACTCAGTTCTTAACGTAAAGACTTAAAACTCAGGATTCTGTAAAGGCATACCCCAATCATGATATGAGTTTATTTATAGCTTCCTGTGCCAACCGGAAGTGCCTTTAATGGTGTCACAGTGGCAGTTTCCATGGGTTAAAAAGGTCAGATCTTTTCAAAACTTCATATGTGTGACTAGGTAACCCTCATGAACTGTAAATCAGTCATTTCTCCCAGCAGATGTCAAAGAAAAGCTCTCACACGCACACACAGCAAGGATGGAGTGAAAAAGTGTGGTTCTTAAAGACACAGAGAGCAGGCAATGGCATAAACATAATGTCTAGGCCGTGCCGAGTTCAACGAGATATCCCGCTTGACCGTAGCTCGCTCGGTCTGAGCGCAGCGACCATTAGAAAAGTAGGCCCAAAATGAAGCCTGCCCCACAACGTCATTTGCTTTTGGGTGACAGTGAGAGAACCGTTAGGGTGAGAAGCACAATTCGACCTCAGGTATGTTCCTAAGGTCCTTCCGATCCGTGCAAGCCTAACGTTGACAGTGTGGCATTAACCCTTAATAGTTAAAAGATGGTGTTTACTTCAAAAAGTTTGCATTGATTTCTCTCCCCATAGGAATACATTGCCTTTACCCCTAAATTCAACCTGAAGTCTATATGGGTTATGAATGCCGTATGAACCTGTCTTTGGTAACATTCCATCAGGCCAGTATGAGGTCTACCTGTGTTGATTCTAAGCTTCCTGGACCAACCGGAAGTGGTTAAAATCACCCTAAAAGTGTTTTTCCATTACCTGCCTGCAGTTTGATAGACATAGTGCATTCAACCCTGTGTAAATCAGTCAATTCTTAACGTAAGGACTTAAAACTCAGGATTCTGTAAAAGCATAGCCCAGTGAGGATATGTGTTGACTTATAGCTTCCTGTGACAACCGGAAGTGCCTTAATTGGTGTCTCAGGGGCTGTTTCGAGGGGTTAAAAAAGTCAGATCTGTCCAAAACTTCATATGTGTGATTAGGCAACCCCATGAACTGTAAATCAGTCATTTTTCCCATAAAATTTCAAAGGAAAACTAAATCACACAGACACACAACTTGGAAGGAGGGACGTATTGGGGTTGTAGAGACAGACAGTGCCTCCAATAGTTAGCTTTGTTCGAGCTAAAAGAACCGTCAGACCTAGAGTTCCGAAACTTTAGAAACCTGTTCTAGACCTCGGGTCGATAGTGCGTGGTGAGTTAGGTGGCTCTAGAAGGTTCTCGGACCGAGAAATAGCCTCGTACATTTGCAATGACTTCAATTCATTTTGACCATTACGAAAATGGCGACATTTAGAAAAGTCTCAGAGACACAAGACTAGGTGCATTGAAACCGGCTCGGGCCATAGAGACGGACCCCAACGTTTCGGTCCGATAGCTCATTCAAGGACCCCATAGCAAGGCATGGAAAAAGTGGATTTTCAGCACCAATTAGGGTTTTACTCGGGCACCGAAGGACCTATTGAGCCGAAACTCGGGATTCGGGGTCGCCTCACATAGGCCTTCACATAATGTCTGACCTGGACCCGCAGCTAGAACGTAACTATGTGTTTTACGTTTTTATTATGTTTTAAACTAATGGCGCTGTGAATTATGGGCCTGCTCTGACATATGTGATAGTTGGCTTCTAAATGAGTTGGAAAAAGTGGGTTTGGTGTCAATTGGTATCAGTTTGGTGTCAGAATGACATCTAATTGACTGGTGGACACTGACTTGCTAGTTGACTTTTGTACATTAGCAATATGTTTAAACGGAGAGGGACCATCACCAAAATGGCATTCTGAAATCAACACAAAAAATGGCATCACCATAGTCTCCAGGCTGTGCAGAGTTCAACGAGACGCCCCGCTTGACCGTAGCTCGCTCTGAGTGCAGCGACCTTGAAAAAAAAGAAGGCGCAAAGGAAGCCTGGCCCTCAATGTCATTTGCTTTTGGGTGACAGTGAGAGAACCGTTAGGGTGAGAAGCACAATTCGACCTCAGGTACGTTCCTAAGGTCCTTCCGATCCGTGCAAGCCTAACCTTGACCGTGTGGCATTAACCCTTAATAGTTAAAAGAAGGTGTTTACTTCAAAGAGTTTGCATTGACTTCTCTCCCCATAGGAATACATTGCCTTTACCCCTAAATTCAACCTGAAGTCTATATGGGTTATGAATGCCGTATGAACCTGTCTTTGGTAACAGTCCATCAGGCCAGTATGAGGTCTACCTGTGTTGATTCTAAGCTTCCTGGACCAACCGGAAGTGGTTAAAATCACCCTAAAAGTGTTTTTCCATTACCTGCCTGCAGTTTGATAGACATAGTGCATTCAACCCTGTGTAAATCAGTCAATTCTTAACGTAAGGACTTAAAACTCAGGATTCTGTAAAAGCATAGCCCAGTGAGGATATATGTTGACTTATAGCTTCCTGTGACAACCGGAAGTGCCTTAATTGGTGTCTCAGGGGCTGTTTCGAGGGGTTAAAAAAGTCAGATCTTTTCAAAACTTCATATGTGTGACTAGGTAACCCTCATGAACTGTAAATCAGTCATCTCTCCCAACAGATGTCAAAGAAAAGCTCTCACACGCACACACAGCAAGGATGGAGTGAAAAAGTGTGGTTCTCAAAGACACAGAGAGCAGGCAATGGCATAAACATAATGTCTAGGCCGTGCCGAGTTCAACGAGATATCCCGCTTGACCGTAGCTCGCTCGGTCTGAGCGCAGCGACCATTAGAAAAGTAGGCCCAAAATGAAGCCTGCCCCACAACGTCATTTGCTTTTGGGTGACAGTGAGAGAACCGTTAGGGTGAGAAGCACAATTCGACCTCAGGTACGTTCCTAAGGTCCTTCCGATCCGTGCAAGCCTAACCTTGACCGTGTGGCATTAACCCTTAATAGTTAAAAGAAGGTGTTTACTTCAAATAGTTTGCATTGATTTCTCTCCCCATAGGAATACATTGCCTGCACCCCTAAATTCAACCTGAAGTCTATATGGGTTATGAATGCCGTATGAACCTGTCTTTGGTAACAGTCCATCAGGCCAGTATGAGGTCTACCTGTGTTGATTCTAGGCTTCCTGGACCAACCGGAAGTGGTTAAAATCACCCTAAAATTGTTTTTCCATTACCTGCCTGCAGTTTGATAGACATAGTGCATTCAACCCTGTGTAAATCAGTCAATTCTTAACGTAAGGACTTAAAACTCAGGATTCTGTAAGTTTCTATGTCAATCAAGACATGGGTTTACTTATAGCTTCCTGTGCCAACCGGAAGTGCCTTTAATGATGTCACAGTGGCAGTTTCCAAGGGTTAAAAAGGTCAGATCTTTTCAAAACTTCATATGTGTGACTAGGTAACCCTCATGAACTGTAAATCAGTCATTTCTCCCAACAGATGTCAAAGAAAAGCTCTCACACGCACACACAGCAAGGCTGGAGTGAAAAAGTGCGGTTCTCAAAGACACAGAGAGCAGGCAATGGCATAAACATAATCTCTAGGCCGTGCCGAGTTCAACGAGATATCCCGCTTGACCGTAGCTCGCTCGGTCTGAGCGCAGCGACCATTAGAAAAGTAGGCCCAAAATGAAGCCTGCCCCACAACGTCATTTGCTTTTGGGTGACAGTGAGAGAACCGTTAGGGTGAGAAGCACAATTCGACCTCAGGTACGTTCCTAAGGTCCTTCCGATCCGTGCAAGCCTAACCTTGACCGTGTGGCATTAACCCTTAATAGTTAAAAGAAGGTGTTTACTTCAAAGAGTTTGCATTGACTTCTCTCCCCATAGGAATACATTGCCTTTACCCCTAAATTCAACCTGAAGTCTATATGGGTTATGAATGCCGTATGAACCTGTCTTTGGTAACAGTCCATCAGGCCAGTATGAGGTCTACCTGTGTTGATTCTAAGCTTCCTGGACCAACCGGAAGTGGTTAAAATCACCCTAAAAGTGTTTTTCCATTACCTGCCTGCAGTTTGATAGACATAGTGCATTCAACCCTGTGTAAATCAGTCAATTCTTAACGTAAGGACTTAAAACTCAGGATTCTGTAAAAGCATAGCCCAGTGAGGATATATGTTGACTTATAGCTTCCTGTGACAACCGGAAGTGCCTTAATTGGTGTCTCAGGGGCTGTTTCGAGGGGTTAAAAAAGTCAGATCTTTTCAAAACTTCATATGTGTGACTAGGTAACCCTCATGAACTGTAAATCAGTCATCTCTCCCAACAGATGTCAAAGAAAAGCTCTCACACGCACACACAGCAAGGATGGAGTGAAAAAGTGTGGTTCTCAAAGACACAGAGAGCAGGCAATGGCATAAACATAATGTCTAGGCCGTGCCGAGTTCAACGAGATATCCCGCTTGACCGTAGCTCGCTCGGTCTGAGCGCAGCGACCATTAGAAAAGTAGGCCCAAAATGAAGCCTGCCCCACAACGTCATTTGCTTTTGGGTGACAGTGAGAGAACCGTTAGGGTGAGAAGCACAATTCGACCTCAGGTACGTTCCTAAGGTCCTTCCGATCCGTGCAAGCCTAACCTTGACCGTGTGGCATTAACCCTTAATAGTTAAAAGAAGGTGTTTACTTCAAATAGTTTGCATTGATTTCTCTCCCCATAGGAATACATTGCCTGCACCCCTAAATTCAACCTGAAGTCTATATGGGTTATGAATGCCGTATGAACCTGTCTTTGGTAACAGTCCATCAGGCCAGTATGAGGTCTACCTGTGTTGATTCTAGGCTTCCTGGACCAACCGGAAGTGGTTAAAATCACCCTAAAATTGTTTTTCCATTACCTGCCTGCAGTTTGATAGACATAGTGCATTCAACCCTGTGTAAATCAGTCAATTCTTAACGTAAGGACTTAAAACTCAGGATTCTGTAAGTTTCTATGTCAATCAAGACATGGGTTTACTTATAGCTTCCTGTGCCAACCGGAAGTGCCTTTAATGATGTCACAGTGGCAGTTTCCAAGGGTTAAAAAGGTCAGATCTTTTCAAAACTTCATATGTGTGACTAGGTAACCCTCATGAACTGTAAATCAGTCATTTCTCCCAACAGATGTCAAAGAAAAGCTCTCACACGCACACACAGCAAGGCTGGAGTGAAAAAGTGCGGTTCTCAAAGACACAGAGAGCAGGCAATGGCATAAACATAATCTCTAGGCCGTGCCGAGTTCAACGAGATATCCCGCTTGACCGTAGCTCGCTCGGTCTGAGCGCAGCGACCATTAGAAAAGTAGGCCCAAAATGAAGCCTGCCCCACAACGTCATTTGCTTTTGGGTGACAGTGAGAGAACCGTTAGGGTGAGAAGCACAATTCGACCTCAGGTACGTTCCTAAGGTCCTTCCGATCCGTGCAAGCCTAACGTTGACCGTGTGGCATTAACCCTTAATAGTTAAAAGAAGGTGTTTACTTCAAATAGTTTGCATTGACTTCTCTCCCCATAGGAATACATTGCCTGCACCCCTAAATTCAACCTGAAGTCTATATGGGTTATGAATGCCGTATGAACCTGTCTTTGATAACAGTCCATCAGGCCAGGATGAGGTCTACCTGTGTTGATTCTAGGCTTCCTGGACCAACCGGAAGTGGTTAAAATCACCCTAAAAGTGTTTTTCCATTACCTGCCTGCAGTTTGATAGACATAGTGCATTCAACCCGGTGTAAATCAGTCAATTATTAACGTAAGGACTTAAAACACAGGATTCTGTAAAAGCATAGCCCAGTGAGGATATGTGTTGACTTATAGCTTCCTGTGCCAACCGGAAGTGCCTTAATTGGTGTCTCAGGGGCTGTTTCGAGGGGTTAAAAAAGTCAGATCTGTCCAAAACTTCATATGTGTGATTAGGCAACCCCCATGAACTGTAAATCAGTCATTTTTCCCATAAAATTTCAAAGGAAAACTAAATCACACAGACACACAACTTGGAAGGAGGGACGTATTGGGGGTTGTAGAGACAGACAGTGCCTCCAATAGTTAGCTTTGTTCGAGCTAAAAGAACCGTCAGACCTAGAGTTCCGAAACTTTAGAAACCTGTTCTATTATGCCTTCACATAATGTCTGACCTGGACCCGCAGCTAGAACGTAACTATGTGTTTTACGTTTTTATTATGTTTTAAACTAAAGGCGCTGTGAATTATGGGCCTGCTCTGACATATATGATAGTTGGCTTCTAAATGAGTTGGAAAAAGTGGGTTTGGTGTCAATTGGTATCAGTTTGGTGTCAAAATGACATCTAATTGACTGATGGACACTGACTTGCTAGTTGACTTTTGTACATTAGCAATATGTTTAAACGGAGAGGGACCATCACCAAAAGTGACATTCTGAAATCAACCCTAACGAGCCATGGAGATGAACCAGAATCACTGCCCAGCTATCCCGAGTTCATCGGGCCAGTCAATTTCACATTCCTGCAGGATTTTTATAGCATGACAAATTCGTGATGGTACCTGCCCATTGAACCATATTGCAAATGCACAGTGACTTTGCAAAAGTGAGAAAACATAAACAAATGGACATGATGAAATCAACACAACGAGTGATGGAAATGTACAACTATCACTGCTCAGCCATCCTGTGTTCATCAGACCAGTCAATTTTGCATTTTTGAGCATGTCAAATTTCATATGGTAAATGCACATTGAAACATATTGCAAATGCGCGCGCACTTGCAATATGATTCTATAGTGTAAAAACATCACCTAATGGACATGATGAAATCAACACAACGAGTGATGGAAATGTACAACTATCACTGCTCGGCCATCCTGTGTCCATCAGACCAGTCAATTTTGCATTTTTGAGCATGTCAAATTTCATATGGTAAATGCACATTGAAACATATTGCAAATGCGCGCGCACTTGCAATATGATTCTATAGTGAAAAACATCACCTAATGGACATGATGAAATCAACACAACGAGTGATGGAAATGTACAACTATCACTGCTCGGCCATCCTGTGTCCATCAGACCAGTCAATTTGGCATTTTTGAGCATGTCAAATTTCATATGGTAAATGCACATTGAAACATATTGCAAATGCGCGCGCACTTGCAATATGATTCTATAGTGTAAAAACATCACCTAATGGACATGATGAAATCAACACAACGAGTGATGGAAATGTACAACTATCACTGCCCGGCCATCCTGTGTTCCCATAGCGAGCATTAATATCAGAATGACCGGTAAATGCATTTACAACCATATTTTTATTTTGGGTTACCAGTTGCACAACAATGCACGTGCATTTGCAATATGATTCTATAGTGAAAAACATCACCTAATGGACATGATGAAATCAACACAACGAGTGATGGAAAGGAACAACTATCACTGCCAGGCCATCCTGTGTTCATCAGGCCAGTCAATTTCACATTCCTGCAGGATTTTTATAGCATGACAAATTCGTGATGGTACCTGCCCATTGAACCATATTGCAAATGCACAGTGACTTTGCAAAAGTGAGAAAACATAAACAAATGGACATGATGAAATCAACACAACGAGTGATGGAAATGTACAACTATCACTGCTCAGCCATCCTGTGTTCATCAGACCAGTCAATTTTGCATTTTTGAGCATGTCAAATTTCATATGGTAAATGCACATTGAAACATATTGCAAATGCGCGCGCACTTGCAATATGATTCTATAGTGTAAAAACATCACCTAATGGACATGATGAAATCAACACAACGAGTGATGGAAATGTACAACTATCACTGCTCGGCCATCCTGTGTCCATCAGACCAGTCAATTTGGCATTTTTGAGCATGTCAAATTTCATATGGTAAATGCACATTGAAACATATTGCAAATGCGCGCGCACTTGCAATATGATTCTATAGTGTAAAAACATCACCTAATGGACATGATGAAATCAACACAACGAGTGATGGAAATGTACAACTATCACTGCCCGGCCATCCTGTGTTCCCATAGCGAGCATTAATATCAGAATGACCGGTAAATGCATTTACAACCATATTTTTATTTTTGGGTTACCAGTTGCACAACAATGCACGTGCATTTGCAATATGATTCTATAGTGAAAAAACATCACCTAATGGACATGATGAAATCAACACAACGAGTGATGGAAATGTACAACTATCACTGCTCGGCCATCCTGTGTCCATCAGACCAGTCAATTTTGCATTTTTGAGCATGTCAAATTTCATATGGTAAATGCACATTGAAACATATTGCAAATGCGCGCGCACTTGCAATATGATTCTATAGTGTAAAAACATCACCTAATGGACATGATGAAATCAACACAACGAGTGATGGAAATGTACAACTATCACTGCCCGGCCATCCTGTGTTCCCATAGCGAGCATTAATATCAGAATGACCGGTAAATGCATTTACAACCATATTTTTATTTTTGGGTTACCAGTTGCACAACAATGCACGTGCATTTGCAATATGATTCTATAGTGAAAAAACATCACCTAATGGACATGATGAAATCAACACAACGAGTGATGGAAAGGAACAACTATCACTGCCAGGCCATCCTGTGTTCATCAGGCCAGTGAATTTCACATTCCTGCAGGATTTTTATAGCATGACAAATTCGTGATGGTACCTGCCCATTGAACCATATTGCAAATGCACAGTGACTTTGCAAAAGTGAGAAAACATAAACAAATGGACATGATGAAATCAACACAACGAGTGATGGAAAGGTACAACTCTCACTGCTCGGCCATCCTGTGTTCATCAGACCAGTCAATTTTGCATTTTTGAGCAAGGTCAAATTTCATATGGTAAATGCACATTGAAACATATTGCAAATGCACGTGCACTTACAATATGATTCTATAGTGAAACAACATCACCTAACGGAGATGATGAAATCAACACAACGAGTGATGGAAATGTACAACTATCACTGCTCGGCCATCCTGTGTTCATCAGACCAGTCAATTTTGCATTTTTGAGCAAGGTCAAATTTCATATGGTAAATGCACATTGAAACATATTGCAAATGCACGTGCACTTGCAATATGATTATATAGTGAAAAAACATCACAAAATGGACATGATGAAGTCAACACAACGAGTGATGGAAAGGAACAACTATCACTGCCCGGCCATCCCGAGTTCATCAGGCCAGTCAATTTTGCATTTCTGCAGGATTTTTGAGCATGTCAAATTTCTTACGTCATTTGGCCCACAAAAAAATCCTTATGCACAATTTAAAAAAATATATAAAAAAATATGATAATAAAATTGGACAAAAGTATATTCATACAGTTCTTACACATGTGTAATTGACAAAAAAATTGAAAGAATTTCAAAAACGGTCCAGAAAGCACTTTTTTAAGGGTGTGTGAAGTTTTTACAAAATTTTGACATTTTTGACTTTTGACTTTTGACTTCCTATGAAATCATATTGGAATTGGACAAAACATATTCCTTATGCGCATGTAAAAAAAAAAAAAAAAAAAAAATTATGATAATAAAATTGGACAAAAGTATATTCATACAGTTCTTACACATGTGTAATTGACAAAAAATCGAAAGAATTTCGAAAAACGGTCCAGAAAGCACTTTTTTATGGGTGTGTGAAGTTTTTTACAAAATTTTGACATTTTTGACTTTTGACTTTTGACTTCCTATGAAATTATATTGGAATTGGACAAAACATATTCCTTATGCGCATATAAAAAATAAAAAAATTAAAAAAATTATGATAATAAAATTGGACAAAAGTATATTCATACAGTTCTTACACATGTGTAATTGACAAAAAAATCGAAAGAATTTCGAAAAACGGTCCAGAAAGCACTTTTTTAAGGGGTGATAAGTTTTTGAAAAAAATTTCATTTTTTCAAAATTTTACTTTTGGACATTAATTTGGGTTACATATCCAATATGAACAACCCCGGTGGAGCGCATTTGCCCCCTGTTGAATTTTTAAAGTGTTACAACTGGCAATTACCATATGGCATTTGCAATACACTTTGGATGAATCAACGCCGAATTGGGTGGTATTGGCCAATGTGTATATGGTTTGTCCGATGCCAATGACATGCCATTCATTTTTGTCCAATACAGGGGGGTATTCCCTTACATCCTTTCACTAAATGGTAGTAACACTAAGTCATTCCATCCTTTCACTAAATGGTAGTAACACTAAGTCATTCCATCCTTTCACTAAATGGTAGTAACACTAAGTCATTCCATCCTTTCACTAAATGGTAGTAACACTAAGTCATTCCATCCTTTCACTAAATGGTAGTAACACTAAGTCATTCTATCCTTTCACTAAATGGTAGTAACACTAAGTCATTCCATCCTTTCACTAAATGGTAGTAACACTCTGAAGTCATTCCATCCTTTCACTAAATGGTAGTAACACTCTGAAGTCATTCCATCCTTTCACTAAATGGTAGTAACACTAAGTCATTCCATCCTTTCACTAAATGGTAGTAACACTAAGTCATTCCATCCTTTCACTAAATGGTAGTAACACTAAGTCATTCCATCCTTTCACTAAATGGTAGTAACACTAAGTCATTCCTTCCTTTCACTAAATGGTAGTAACACTAAGTCATTCCATCCTTTCACTAAATGGTAGTAACACTAAGTCATTCCATCCTTTCACTAAATGGTAGTAACACTAAGCCATTCCATCCTTTCACTAAATGGTAGTAACACTCTGAAGTCATTCCATCCTTTCACTAAATGGTAGTAACACTCTGAAGTCATTCCATCCTTTCACTAAATGGTAGTAACACTTCTCCTTTCACTAAATGGTAAACACTAAGTCATTCCATCCTTTCACTAAATGGTAGTAACACTAAGTCATTCCATCCTTTCACTAAATGGTAGTAACACTAAGTCATTCCATCCTTTCACTAAATGGTAGTAACACTAAGTCATTCCATCCTTTCACTAAATGGTAGTAACACTCTGAAGTCATTCCATCCTTTCACTAAATGGTAGTAACACTAAGTCATTCCATCCTATCACTAAATGGTAGTAACACTAAGTCATTCCATCCTTTCACTAAATGGTAGTAACACTAAGTCATTCCATCCTTTCACTAAATGGTAGTAACACTAAGTCATTCCATCCTTTCACTAAATGGTAGTAACACTAAGTCATTCCATCCTTTCACTAAATGGTAGTAACACTCTGAAGTCATTCCATCCTTTCACTAAATGGTAGTAACACTAAGTCATTCCTTCCTTTCACTAAATGGTAGTAACACTCTGAAGTCATTCCATCCTTTCACTAAATGGTAGTAACACTAAGTCATTCCTTCCTTTCACTAAATGGTAGTAACACTAAGTCATTCCATCCTTTCACTAAATGGTAGTAACACTTTCACTGGTAGTAGTCATTCCTTCCTTTCACTAAATGGTAGTAACACTAAGTCATTCCATCCTTTCACTAAATGGTAGTAACACTCTGAAGTCATTCCTTCCTTTCACTAAATGGTAGTAACACTAAGTCATTCCATTCTTTCACTAAATGGTAGTAACACTAAGTCGTTCCATCCTTTCACTAAATGGTAGTAACACTAAGTCATTCCATCCTTTCACTAAATGGTAGTAACACTCTGAAGTCATTCCTTCCTTTCACTAAATGGTAGTAACACTAAGTCATTCCATCCTTTCACTAAATGGTAGTAACACTAAGTCATTCCATCCTTTCACTAAATGGTAGTAACACTAAGTCATTCCATCCTTTCACTAAATGGTAGTAACACTAAGTCATTCCATCCTTTCACTAAATGGTAGTAACACTAAGTCATTCCATCCTTTCACTAAATGGTAGTAACACTAAGTCATTCCATCCTTTCACTAAATGGTAGTAACACTCTGAAGTCATTCCATCCTTTCACTAAATGGTAGTAACACTAAGTCATTCCATCCTTTCACTAAATGGTAGTAACACTAAGTCATTCCTTCCTTTCACTAAATGGTAGTAACACTAAGTCATTCCATCCTTTCACTAAATGGTAGTAACACTAAGTCATTCCATCCTTTCACTAAATGGTAGTAACACTAAGTCATTCCATCCTTTCACTAAATGGTAGTAACACTCTGTCATTCCATCCTTTCACTAAATGTCATTCATTCCATCCTTTCACTAAATGGTAGTAACACTCATTCCATCCTTTCACTAAATGGTAAGTCATTCCATCCTTTCACTAAATGGTAGTCATTCCATCCTTTCACTAAATGGTAGTAACACTAAGTCATTCCATCCTTTCACTAAATGGTAGTAACACTAAGTCATTCCATCCTTTCACTAAATGGTAGTAACACTAAGTCATTCCATCCTTTCACTAAATGGTAGTAACACTAAGTCATTCCATCCTTTCACTAAATGGTAGTAACACTCTGAAGTCATTCCATCCTTTCACTAAATGGTAGTAACACTAAGTCATTCCATCCTTTCACTAAATGGTAGTAACACTAAGTCATTCCATCCTTTCACTAAATGGTAGTAACACTAAGTCATTCCATCCTTTCACTAAATGGTAGTAACACTAAGTCATTCCATCCTTTCACTAAATGGTAGTAACACTAAGTCATTCCATCCTTTCACTAAATGGTAGTAACACTCTCCTTTCACTAAATGGTAGTAACACTAAGTCATTCCATCCTTTCACTAAATGGTAGTAACTCTTTCACTAAATGGTAGTAACACTAAGTCATTCCATCCTTTCACTAAATGGTAGTAACACTAAGTCATTCCATCCTTTCACTAAATGGTAGTAACACTCATTCCATCCTTTCACTAAATGAAGTCATTCCATCCTTTCACTAAATGGTAGTAACACTAAGTCATTCCATCCTTTCACTAAATGGTAGTAACACTAAGTCATTCCATCCTTTCACCTAAATGGTAGTAACACTAAGTCATTCCATCCTTTCACTAAATGGTAGTAACACTAAGTCATTCCATCCTTTCACTAAATGGTAGTAACACTAAGTCATTCCATCCTTTCACTAAATGGTAGTAACACTAAGTCATTCCATCCTTTCACTAAATGGTAGTAACACTCTGAACATCCTAAAATGTCATTCCATCCTTTCACTAAATGGAAGTAACACTAAGTCATTCCATCCTTTCACTAAATGGTAGTAACACTAAGTCATTCCATCCTTTCACTAAATGGTAGTAACACTCTGAAGTCATTCCATCCTTTCACTAAATGGTAGTAACACTAAGTCATTCCATCCTTTCCTTTCACTAAATGGTAGTAACACTAAGTCATTCCATCCTTTCACTAAATGGTAGTAACACTAAATGGTAAGTCATTCCATCCTTTCACTAAATGGTAGTAACACTAAGTCATTCCATCCTTTCACTAAATGGTAGTAACACTCTGAAGTCATTCCATCCTTTCACTAAATGGTAGTAACACTAAGTCATTCCATCCTTTCACTAAATGGTAGTAACACTAAGTCATTCCATCCTTTCACTAAATGGTTCCATCCTTTTTCACTAAATGGTAGTAACACTAAGTCATTCCATCCTTTCACTAAATGGTAGTAACACTCTGGTAAGTCATTCCTTCCTTTCACTAAATGGTAGTAACACTAAGTCATTCCATCCTTTCACTAAATGGTAGTAACACTAAGTCATTCCATCACTTTCACTAAAAATGGTAGTAACACTAAGTCATTCCATCCTTTCACTAAATGGTAGTAACACTAAGTCATTCCATCCTTTCACTAAATGGTAGTAACACTAAGTCATTCCATCCTTTCACTAAATGGTAGTAACACTAAGTCATTCCATCCTTTCACTAAATGGTAGTAACACTAAGTCATTCCATCCTTTCACTAAATGGTAGTAACACTCTGAAGTCATTCCATCCTTTCACTAAATGGTAGTAACACTAAGTCATTCCATCCTTTCACTAAATGGTAGTAACACTAAGTCATTCCATCCTTTCACTAAATGGTAGTAACACTAAGTCATTCCATCCTTTCACTAAATGGTAGTAACACTAAGTCATTCCATCCTTTCACTAAATGGTAGTAACACTCTGAAGTCATTCCATCCTTTCACTAAATGGTAGTAACACTAAGTCATTCCATCCTTTCACTAAATGGTAGTAACACTCTGAAGTCATTCCATCCTTTCACTAAATGGTAGTAACACTAAGTCATTCCATCCTTTCACTAAATGGTAGTAACACTAAGTCATTTCATCCTTTCACTAAATGGTAGTAACACTCATTCCATCCTTTCACTAAATGGTAAGTCATTCCATCCTTTCACTAAATGGTAGTAACACTAAGTCATTCCATCCTTTCACTAAATGGTAGTAACACTAAGTCATTCCATCCTTTCACTAAATGGTAGTAACACTAAGTCATTCCATCCTTTCACTAAATGGTAGTAACACTAAGTCATTCCATCCTTTCACTAAATGGTAGTAACACTAAGTCATTCCATCCTTCCACTAAATGGTAGTAACACTAAGTCATTCCATCCTTTCACTAAATGGTAGTAACACTAAGTCATTCCATCCTTTCACTAAATGGTAGTAACACTAAGTCATTCCATCCTTTCACTAAATGGTCCTTTCACTAAATGAGTACACCATTCCATAAATGGTAGTAACACTAAGTCATTCCATCCTTTCACTAAATGGTAGTAACACTCTGAAGTCATTCCATCCTTTCACTAAATGGTAGTAACACTAAGTCATTCCATCCTTTCACTAAATGGTAGTAACACTAAGTCATTCCATCCTTTCACTAAATGGTAGTAACACTAAGTCATTCCATCCTTTCACTAAATGGTAGTAACACTAAGTCATTCCATCCTTTCACTAAATGGTAGTAACACTCTGAAGTCATTCCATCCTTTCACTAAATGGTAGTAACACTAAGTCATTCCATCCTTTCACTAAATGGTAGTAACACTCTGAAGTCATTCCATCCTTTCACTAAATGGTAGTAACACTAAGTCATTCCATCCTTTCACTAAATGGTAGTAACACTAAGTCATTCCATCCTTTCACTAAATGGTAGTAACACTAAGTCATTCCATCCTTTCACTAAATGGTAGTAACACTCTGAAGTCATTCCATCCTTTCACTAAATGGTAGTAACACTAAGTCATTCCATCCTTTCACTAAATGGTAGTAACACTAAGTCATTCCATCCTTTCACTAAATGGTAGTAACACTAAGTCATTCCATCCTTTCACTAAATGGTAGTAACACTAAGTCATTCCATCCCGGGAATCGAACCCACTAAATGGTAGTTACACTAAGTCATTCCTTCCTTTCACTAAATGGTAGTAACACTCTGAAGTCATTCCATCCTTTCACTAAATGGTAGTTACACTAAGTCATTCCATCCTTTCACTAAATGGTAGTTACACTAAGTCATTCCTTCCTTTCACTAAATGGTAGTAACACTAAGTCATTCCATCCTTTCACTAAATGGTAGTAACACTAAGTCATTCCATCCTTTCACTAAATGGTAGTAACACTCTGAAGTCATTCCATCCTTTCACTAAATGGTAGTAACACTAAGTCATTCCATCCTTTCACTAAATGGTAGTAACACTAAGTCATTCCATCCTTTCACTAAATGGTAGTAACACTAAGTCATTCCATCCTTTCACTAAATGGTAGTAACACTAAGTCATTCCACCCATCCTTTCACTAAATGGTAGTAACACTAAGTCATTCCATCCTTTCACTAAATGGTAGTAACACTAAGTCATTCCATCCTTTCACTAAATGGTAGTAACACTAAGTCATTCCATCCTTTCACTAAATGGTAGTAACACTAAGTCATTCCATCCTTTCACTAAATGGTAGTAACACTAAGTCATTCCATCCTTTCACTAAATGGTAGTAACACTAAGTCATTCCATCCTTTCACTAAATGGTAGTAACACTAAGTCATTCCATCCTTTCACTAAATGGTAGTAACACTCTGAAGTCATTCCATCCTTCCACTAAAGCTCTAAACTAATGTTTTATTGACAGATGTTAAATGTTCTGGATTTTGATGATTAAATCCCATATAGCCTACTGGCCAGGACTTTGATATGGCATCTTCTGATTGGGTGTCTCAGGTCAGGACTTTGATATGGCATCTTCTGATTGGGTGTCTCAGGTCAGGACTTTGTTATGACATCTTCTGATTGGGTGTCTCAGGTCAGGACTTTGTTATGACATCTTCTGATTGGGTGTCTCAGGTCAGGACTTTGTTATAACATCTTCTGATTGGGTGTCTCAGGTCAGGACTTTGTTATGACATCTTCTGATTGGGTGTCTCAGGTCAGGACTTTGTTATGGCATCTTCTGATTGGGTGTCTCAGGTCAGGACTTTGTTATGGCATCTTCTGATTGGGTGTCTCAGGTCAGGACTTTGTTATGGCATCTTCTGATTGGGTGTCTCAGGTCAGGACTTTGTTATGGCATCTTCTGATTGGGTGTCTCAGGTCAGGACTTTGTTATGGTATCTTCTGATTGGGTGTCTCAGGTCAGGACTTTGTTATGACATCTTCTGATTGGGTGTCTCAGGTCAGGACTTTGTTATGGTATCTTCTGATTGGGTGTCTCAGGTCAGGTCTGAGCCACGATCAGAATGTGTCTGTGTATTTCCAGCCCTACAATTTCTACCTGTGCTGATCTAGTGTTTGACCCCTGAACCCCTAACACCGTCTCACTGTCCATGTCTGCTTTTAGCTCCCACCTCTATTTCACTGTGTTATAATGGACCTTATGGTTGTTAAGTCACCTCTGTAACCAGGGATCAAACATACTGACCTTTCTGACCCTGTCCCATGGTCCTACTTCACTGTGTTATAATGGACCTTATGCTTGTTATGTCACCTCTGTAACCAGGTATCAAACATACTGACCTTTCTGACCCTGTCCCATGGTCCTACTTTGCTGTGTTATAATGGACCTCATGCTTGTTATGTCACCTCTGTAACCAGGTATCAAACATACTGACCTTTCTGACCTTGTCCCATGGCCCTACTTTCTAGAACTGAACATTTAAAGTCCTCTGAGTTTTGTTTACTGTCCATTTTACTAATTTATTGATGTATTTGTTGTGTATTGGGGTTGTGCCGCAGAGCATCATGGGGGTTTGTATGTGTAGAGATGATCACGTTCCAGATAAATGGTTGAACTGATTCCTGTCTCCCGTCTCATCATTATTGAATTGTTATACAGACCTGGTTATGAAACCCACAAAACATAACAACAGATTGGTGATGAGTCTGAATCTACAGGAACTATTCTGTCTGGAAGAAGATGGTTTTTACAATTGTTTAAAACTGTTATTTTCTGTGGTTCAATTTAGGCTAATGTTAACACAGTGATTTACTAGCAGAGGCAAGTGCAGAGTTGAGCTAGCTAAGAGAGAGATTTAACATCATCATGGAAAGGACCCGAGACGGATGCCAGGTCTGGAAAACAACTTGATTACCTCTCTAGGGTACGTGGGACTCTAACGTCCCACCTGACCAACATCCAGTGAAAGTGCAGGGCGCCAAATTCAAACAACAGAAATCTCATAATTAAAATTCCTCAAACATACAAGTATTATACACCATTTTAAAGCTAATCTTGTTGTTAATCCAACCACAGTGTCCGATTTCAAAAAGGCTTTACGACGAAAGCACACCATGCGACTATGTTAGGTCTGCACCTACTCACAAAAAAACACAGCCATTTTTCCAGCCAAAGAGAGGAGTCACAAAAAGCAGAAATAGAGATCAAATGAATCACTAACCTTTGATGATCTTCATCAGATGACACTCATAGGACTTCATGTTACACAATACATGTATGTTTTGTTCGATAAGGTGCATATTTATATCCCAAAATCTCAGTTTACATTGGCGCTTTACGCTCAGTAATGTTTTGCTTCCAAAACATTCAATGATTATTTCAGAGAGCCACATATATTTACAGAAGTATTCATCATAAACTTTAATATAAGATACAAGTGTTATGCACAGAATTAGAGAAATACTTTTCTCTAATGCAACCGTGGGTCAGATTTTTGTTTTAAATTTACGGAAAAAGCAAACCATACAATAATCTGAGTACGGTGCTCAGACAACAAATCAAGAGCCATACAGATATCCGCCATGTTGGAGTCAACAGAAGTCAGAAATAGCGTTATAAATATTCACTTAACTTTGATGATCTTCATCAGAATGCACTCCCAGGAATCCCAGTTCCACACGAAATATTTGTTTTGTTCGATGTAGTCCATCATTTATGTACAAATAGCTCCTTTGTTAGCGCGTTCAGTTCACAAATCCAAACTCACGACATGCGGGCAGGTCCAGGCGAAAGTTCAGAAGAAAAGTCATATTACAGTTCGTAGAAACATGTGAAACGATGTATAGAATCAATCTTTAGGATGTTTTTATCATAAATCTTCAATAATGTTCCAACCGGAGAATTCCTTAGTCTTCAGAAATGTAATGGAAAGCAGGTCACTCTCACGTGAACGCGCATCATCAGCGCGTCATCAGCCATACACCAAAGAGCTCTCCTTCCCACATTCTTCACAGAAGAAGCATCAAACAAGGTTATAAAGACTGTTGACATCTAGTGGAAGCCTTAGGAAGTGCAATATGACCCCATAGACACTGTATATTCGATAGGCTAAGACTTGAAAAACTACAAACCTCAGATTTCCCACTTCCTGGTTGGATTTTTTTTCTCAGGTTTCTGCCTGCCATATGAGTTTTGTTATACTCACAGACATCATTCAAAACGTTTTAGAAACGTCATAGTGTTTTCTATCGAAATCTACTAATATGCATATCCTAGCATCTGGTCCTGAGTAGCAGGCAGTTTACTCTGGGCACACTTTCCATGTTTTTCATGACATTCATCTTTTCATGCTTTTCATGGCATGTTTTGGAAAGAGGTTCCCTCTGTCTTATCTGCTGTAATGGATGTCATCATACCTTGTTCCCCCAAACTGTTATCACTTAATGATCATTCACCACCATCATTACAGAAAATACCTTTTATGTTGTCAGGACAGCAGCTAAAAAGATGTTGGAACTAAGATGTCTACAACCTCATTGGATCAGCACTTTATCCACTGTTAGGATCCATGGGTCTACCACCTCATTGGATCAGCACTTTATACACTGTTAGGATCATTGGGTCTACAACCTCATTGGATCAGCACTTTATCCACTGTTAGGATCCATGGGTCTACCACCTCATTGGATCAGCACTTTATCCACTGTTAAATCAAATCAAATCAAATCAAATTTATTTATATAGCCCTTCGTACATCAGCTGATATCTCAAAGTGCTGTACAGAAACCCAGCCTAAAACCCCAAACAGCAAACAATGCAGGTGTAAAAGCACGGTGGCTAGGAAAAACTCCCTAGAAAGGCCAAAACCTAGGAAGAAACCTAGAGAGGAACCGGGCTATGTGGGGTGGCCAGTCCTCTTCTGGCTGTGCCGGGTAGAGATTATAACAGAACATGACCAAGATGTTCAAATGTTCATAAATGACCAGCATGGTCAAATAATAATAAGGCAGAACAGTTGAAACTGGAGCAGCAGCACAGTCAGGTGGACTGGGGACAGCAAGGAGCCATCATGTCAGGTAGTCCTGGGGCACGGTCCTAGGGCTCAGGTCCTCCGAGAGAGAGAAAGAAAGAGAGAATTAGAGAGAGCATATGTGGGGTGGCCAGTCCTCTTCTGGCTGTGCCGGGTGGAGATTATAACAGAACGTGGACAAGATGTTCAAATGTTCATAAATGACCAGCATGGTTGAATAATAGTAAGGCAGAACAGTTGAAACTGGAGCAGGAGCATGGCCAGGTGGACTGGGGACAGCAAGGAGTCCTCATGTCAGGTAGTCCTGGGACATGGTCCTAGGGCCCAGGCCAGTTGAAACTGGAGCAGCAGCATGGCCAGGTGGACTGGGGACAGCAAGGAGTCATCATGTCAGGTAGTCCTGGGGCATGGTCCTAGGGCTCAGGTCCTCCGAGAGAGAGAAAGAAAGAGAGAAGGAGAGAATTAGAGAACGCACACTTAGATTCACACAGGACACCGAATAGGACAGGAGAAGTACTCCAGATAAACAAACTGACCCTAGCCCCCGACACATAAACTACTGCAGCATAAATACTGGAGGCTGAGACAGGAGGGGTCAGGAGACACTGTGGCCCCATCCGAGGACACCCCGGACAGGGCCAAACAGGAAGGATATAACCCCACCCACTTTGCCAAAGCACAGCCCCCACACCACTAGAGGGATATCTTCAACCACCAACTTACCATCCTGAGACAAGGCCGAGTATAGCCCACAAAGATCTCTGACACGGTACAACCCAAGGGGGGCAACCCAGACAGGCCGACCACAGTGAATCAACCCACCCAGGTGACGCACCCCCCAGGGACGGCACGAGAGAGCCCCAGCAAGCCAGTGACTCAGCCCCGTAACAGGGTTAGAGGCAGAGAATCCCAGTGGAAAGAGGGGAACCGGCCAGGCAGAGACAGCAAGGGAGGTTCGTTGCTCCAGAGCCTTTCCGTTCACCTTCCCACTCCTGGGCCAGACTACACTCAATCATATGACCCACTGAAGAGATGAGTCTTCAGTAAAGACTTAAAGGTTGAGACCGAGTTTGCGTCTCTGACATGGGTAGGCAGACCGTTCCATAAAAATGGAGCTCTATAGGAGAAAGCCCTGCCTCCAGCTGTTTGCTTAGAAATTCTAGGGACAATTAGGAGGCCTGCGTCTTGTGAAATCAGCCCTTGCTTTGACAGGAAGCCAGTGTAGAGAGGCTAGCACTGGAGTAATATGATCAAATTTTTTGGTTCTAGTCAGGATTCTAGCAGCCGTATTTAGCACTAACTGAAGTTTATTTAGTGCTTTATCCGGGTAGCCGGAAAATAGAGCATTGCAGTAGTCTAACCTAGAAGTGACAAAAGCATGGATTAATTTTTCTGCATCATTTTTGGACAGAAAGTTTCTGATTTTTGCAATGTTACGTAGATGGAAAAAAGCTGTCCTCGAAATGGTCTTGATATGTTCTTCAAAAGAGAGATCAGGGTCCAGAGTAACGCCGAGGTCCTTCACAGTTTTATTTGAGACGACTGTACAACCATTAAGATTAATTGTCAGATTCAACAGAAGATCTCTTTGTTTCTTGGGACCTAGAACAAGCATCTCTGTTTTGTCCGAGTTTAATAGTAGAAAGTTTGCAGCCATCCACTTCCTTATGTCTGAAACACATGCTTCTAGCGAGGGCAATTTTGGGGCTTCACCATGTTTCATTGAAATGTACAGCTGTGTGTCATCCGCATAGCAGTGAAAGTTTACATTATGTTTTCGAATAACATCCCCAAGAGGTAAAATATATAGTGAAAACAATAGTGGTCCTAAAACAGAACCTTGAGGAACACCGAAATGTACAGTTGATTTGTCAGAGGACAAACCATTCACAGAGACAAACTGATATCTTTCCGACAGATAAGACCTAAACCAGGCCAGAACATGTCCGTGTAGACCAATTTGGGTTTCCAATCTCTCCAAAGAATGTGGTGATCGATGGTATCAAAAGCAGCACTAAGGTCTAGGAGCACGAGGACAGATGCAGAGCCTCGGTCCGATGCCATTAAAATGTCATTTACCACCTTCACAAGTGCCGTCTCAGTGCTATGATGGGGTCTAAAACCAGACTGAAGCATTTCGTATACATTGTTTGTCTTCAGGAAGGCAGTGAGTTGCTGCGCAACAGCCTTCTCTAAAATCTTTGAGAGGAATGGAAGATTCGATATAGGCCGATAGTTTTTATATTTTCTGGGTCAAGGTTTGGCTTTTTCAAGAGAGGCTTTATTACTGCCACTTTTAGTGAGTTTGGTACACATCCAGTGGATAGAGAGCCGTTTATTATGTTCAACATAGGAGGGCCAAGCACAGGAAGCAGCTCTTTCAGTAGTTTAGTTGGAATAGGGTCCAGTATACAGCTTGAAGGTTTAGAGGCCATGATTATTTTCATCATTGTGTCAAGAGATATAGTACTAAAACACTTGAGCGTCTCTCTTGATCCTAGGTCCTGGCAGAGTTGTGCAGACTCAGGACAACTGAGGTTTGGAGGAATACGCAGGTTTAAAGAGGAGTCCGTAATTTGCTTTCTAATAATCATAATCTTTTCCTCAAAGAAGTTCATGAATTTATCACTGCTAAAGTGAAAGTCATCCTCTCTTGGGGAATGCTGCTTTTTAGTTAGCTTTGCCACAGTATCAAAAAGGAATTTCGGATTGTTCTTATTTTCCTCAATTAAGTTAGAAAAATAGGACGATCGAGCAGCAGTAAGGGCTCTTCGGTACTGCACGATACCGTCCTTCCAAGCTAGTCGGAAGACTTCCAGTTTGATGTGGCGCCATTTCCGTTCCAATTTTCTGGAAGCTTGCTTCAGAGCTCGGGTATTTTCTGTGTACCAGGGAGCTAGTTTCTTATGAGACATTTTTTTAGTTTTTAGGGGTGCAACTGCATCTAGGGTATTGCGCAAGGTTAAATTGAGATCCTCAGTTAGGTGGTTAACGGATTTTTGTCCTCTGGCGTCCTTGGGTAGGCAGAGGGAGTCTGGAAGGGCATCAAGGAATCTTTGTGTTGTCTGTGAATTTATAGCACGACTTTTGATTTTCCTTGGTTGGGGTCTGAGCAGATTATTTGTTGCAATTGCAAACGTAATAAAATGGTGGTCCGATAGTCCAGGATTATGAGGAAAAACATTAAGATCCACAACATTTATTCCATGGGACAAAACTAGGTCCAGCGTATGACTGTGACAGTGAGTGGGTCCAGAGACATGTTGGACAAAACCCACTGAGTCGATGATGGCTCCAAAAGCCTTTTAGAGTGGGTCTGTGGACTTTTCCATGTGAATATTAAAGTCACCAAAGATTAGAATATTATCTGCAATGACTACAAGGTCTGATAGGAATTCAGGGAACTCAGTGAGAAACCCTGTATATGGCCCAGGAGGCCTGTAAACAGTAGCTATAAAAAGTGATTGAGTAGGCTGCATAGATTTCATGACTAGAAGCTCAAAAGACGAAAACGTCATTTTTTTTTTTTGTAAATTGAAATTTGCTATCGTAAATGTTAGCAACACCTCCGCCTTTGCGGGATGCACGGGGATATGGTCACTAGTGTAGCCAGGAGGTGAGGCCTCATTTAACACAGTAAATTCATCAGGCTTAAGCCATGTTTCAGTCAGGCCAATCACATCAAGATTATGATCAGTGATTAGTTCATTGACTATAATTGCCTTTGAAGTAAGGGATCTAACATTAAGTAGCCCTATTTTGAGATGTGAGGTATCATGATCTCTTTCAGTAATGACAGGAATGGAGGTGGTCTTTATCCTAGTGAGATTGCTAAGGCGAACACCGCCATGTTTAGTTTTGCCCAACCTAGGTCGAGGCACAGACACGGTCTCAATGGTGATAGCTGAGCTGACTACACTGACTATGCTAGTGGCAGACTCCACTATGCTGGCAGGCTGGCTAATAGCCTGCTGCCTGGCCTGCACCCTATTTCATTGTGGAGCTAGAGGAGTTAGAGCCCTGTCTATGTTGGCAGATAAGATGAGAGCACCCCTCCAGCTAGGATGGAGTCCGTCACTCCTCAGCAGGTCAGGCTTGGTCCTGTTTGTGGGTGAGTCCCAGAAAGAGGGCCAATTATCTACAAATTCTATCTTTTGGGAGGGGCAGAAAACAGTTTTCAACCAGCGATTGAGTTGTGAGACTCTGCTGTAGAGCTCATCACTCCCCCTAACTGGGAGGGGGCCAGAGACAATTACTCGATGCCGACACATCTTTCTAGCTGATATGCACGCAGAAGCTATGTTGCGCTTGGTGATCTCTGACTGTTTCATCCTAACATCGTTGGTGCCGACGTGGATAACAATATCTCTATACTCTCTACACTCGCCAGTTTTAGCTTTAGCCAGCACCATCTTCAGATTAGCCTTAACGTCGGTAGCCCTGCCCCCGGGTAAACAGTGTATGATCGCTGGATGATTCGCTTTAAGTCTAATACTGCGGGTAATGGAGTCGCCAATGACTAGAGTTTTCAATTTGTCAGAGCTAATGGTGGGAAGCTTCGGCGTCTCAGACCCCGTAACGGGAGGAATAGAGACCAGAGAAGACTCGGCCTCTGACACCGACCCGCTGCTTAATGGGGAAAACCGGTTGAAAGTTTCTGTCTGCTGAATGAGCGACACCGGTTGAGCGTTCCTACAGCATTTCCTTCCAGAAACCGTGAGAAAATTGTCCGGCTGCGGGGACTGTGCCAGGGGATTTATACTACTATCTGTACTTACTGGTGGCACAGACGCTGTTTCATCCTTTCCTACACTGAAATTACCCTTGCCTAACGATTGCGTCTGAAGCTGGGCTTGCAGTACAGCTATCCTCGCCGTAAGGCGAGCACAGCGGCTGCAATTAGAAGGCATCATGTTAATGTTACTACTTAGCTTCGGCTGTTGGAGGTCCTGACGAATCGTGTCCAGATAAAGCGTCCGGAGTGAAAAAGTTGAGGAAAAAATAAATATATGAACGGTAATTAAAAAGTGAAACCCGTAAAGTTGTCAGGTAGCAAAATAGGTTGGCAACAAAACGCACAGCAATTCGAAAACAAGCCTGCAAGTTGTGACCCATGGGTTAGGATCCATGGGTCTACAACCTCATTGGATCAGCACTTTATACACTGCTAGGATCCATGGGTCTACAACCTCATTGGATCAGCACTTTATCCACTGTTAGGATCCATGGGTCTACCACCTCATTGGATCAGCACTTTATCCACTGTTAGGATCCATGGGTCTACCACCTCACCTCATTGGATCAGCACTTTATCCACTGTTAGGATCCATGGGTCTACCACCTCACCTCATTGGATCAGTACTTTATACACTGTTAGGATCCATGGGTCTACCACCACACCTCATTGGATCAGCACCTTATACACTGTTAGGATCCATGGGTCTACCACCACACCTCATTGGATCAGCACTTTATACACTGCTCGGATCCATGGGTCTACCACCACACCTCATTGGATCAGCACTTTATCCACTGTTAGGATCCATGGGTCTACAACCTCACCTCATTGGATCAGCACTTTATACACTGTTAGGATCCATGGGTCTACCACCTCATTGGATCAGCACTTTATACACTGCTAGGATCCATGGGTCTACCACCACACCTCATTGGATCAGCACTTTATCCACTGTTAGGATCCATGGGTCTACAACCTCATTGGATCAGCACTTTATACACTGTTAGGATCCATGGGTCTACAACCTCACCTCATTGGATCAGCACCTTATACACTGTTATGATCCATGGGTCTACCACCACACCTCATTGGATCAGCACTTTATACACTGTTAGGATCCATGGGTCTACCACCACACCTCATTGGATCAGCACTTTATACACTGTTATGATCCATGGGTCTACCACCACACCTCATTGGATCAGCACTTTATACACTGTTAGGATCCATGGGTCTACAACCTCACCTCATTGGATCAGCACTTTATCCACTGTTAGGATCCATGGGTCTACCACCACACCTCATTGGATCAGCACTTTATCCACTGTTAGGATCCATGGGTCTACAACCACACCTCATTGGATCAGCACCTTCATACACTGTTAGGATCCATGGGTCTACCACCACACCTCATTGGATCAGCACTTTATACACTGTTAGGATCCATGGGTCTACCACCTCACCTCATTGGATCAGCACTTTATACACTGCTAGGATCCATGGGTCTACCACCACACCTCATTGGATCAGCACTTTATCCACTGTTAGGATCCATGGGTCTACAACCACACCTCATTGGATCAGCACCTTCATACACTGTTAGGATCCATGGGTCTACCACCACACCTCATTGGATCAGCACTTTATACACTGTTAGGATCCATGGGTCTACCACCACACCTCATTGGATCAGCACTTTATCCACTGTTAGGATCCATGGGTCTACAACCACACCTCATTGGATCAGCACCTTCATACACTGTTAGGATCCATGGGTCTACCACCACACCTCATTGGATCAGCACTTTATACACTGTTAGGATCCATGGGTCTACCACCTCACCTCATTGGATCAGCACTTTATACACTGTTAGGATCCATGGGTCTACCACCTCACCTCATTGGATCAGCACTTTATACACTGTTAGGATCCATGGGTCTACCACCTCACCTCATTGGATCAGCACTTTATACACTGCTAGGATCCATGGGTCTACCACCTCACCTCATTGGATCAGCACTTTATACACTGTTAGGATCCATGGGTCTACAACCTCATTGGATCAGCACTTTATCCACTGTTAGGATCCATGGGTCTACCACCTCATTGGATCAGCACTTTATCCACTGTTAGGATCCATGGGTCTACCACCACACCTCATTGGATCAGCACTTTATACACTGCTCGGATCCATGGGTCTACCACCACACCTCATTGGATCAGCACTTTATACACTGCTAGGATCCATGGGTCTACCACCTCACCTCATTGGATCAGTACTTTATACACTGTTAGGATCCATGGGTCTACCACCACACCTCATTGGATCAGCACCTTATACACTGTTAGGATCCATGGGTCTACCACCACACCTCATTGGATCAGCACTTTATACACTGCTCGGATCCATGGGTCTACCACCACACCTCATTGGATCAGCACTTTATACACTGCTAGGATCCATGGGTCTACCACCACACCTCATTGGATCAGCACCTTATACACTGTTAGGATCCATGGGTCTACCACCACACCTCATTGGATCAGCACTTTATCCACTGTTAGGATCCATGGGTCTACCACCACACCTCATTGGATCAGCACTTTATCCACTGTTAGGATCCATGGGTCTACAACCTCACCTCATTGGATCAGCACTTTATACACTGTTAGGATCCATGGGTCTACCACCTCATTGGATCAGCACTTTATACACTGCTAGGATCCATGGGTCTACCACCACACCTCATTGGATCAGCACTTTATCCACTGTTAGGATCCATGGGTCTACAACCTCATTGGATCAGCACTTTATACACTGTTAGGATCCATGGGTCTACAACCTCACCTCATTGGATCAGCACTTTATACACTGTTATGATCCATGGGTCTACCACCACACCTCATTGGATCAGCACTTTATACACTGTTAGGATCCATGGGTCTACCACCACACCTCATTGGATCAGCACTTTATACACTGTTATGATCCATGGGTCTACCACCACACCTCATTGGATCAGCACTTTATACACTGTTAGGATCCATGGGTCTACAACCTCACCTCATTGGATCAGCACTTTATCTACTGTTAGGATCCATGGGTCTACCACCACACCTCATTGGATCAGCACTTTATCCACTGTTAGGATCCATGGGTCTACAACCACACCTCATTGGATCAGCACCTTCATACACTGTTAGGATCCATGGGTCTACCACCACACCTCATTGGATCAGCACTTTATACACTGTTAGGATCCATGGGTCTACCACCTCACCTCATTGGATCAGCACTTTATACACTGCTAGGATCCATGGGTCTACCACCACACCTCATTGGATCAGCACTTTATCCACTGTTAGGATCCATGGGTCTACAACCACACCTCATTGGATCAGCACCTTCATACACTGTTAGGATCCATGGGTCTACCACCACACCTCATTGGATCAGCACTTTATACACTGTTAGGATCCATGGGTCTACCACCACACCTCATTGGATCAGCACTTTATACACTGCTCGGATCCATGGGTCTACCACCACACCTCATTGGATCAGCACTTTATACACTGCTAGGATCCATGGGTCTACCACCACACCTCATTGGATCAGCACCTTATACACTGTTAGGATCCATGGGTCTACCACCACACCTCATTGGATCAGCACTTTATCCACTGTTAGGATCCATGGGTCTACCACCACACCTCATTGGATCAGCACTTTATCCACTGTTAGGATCCATGGGTCTACAACCTCACCTCATTGGATCATCACTTTATACACTGTTAGGATCCATGGGTCTACCACCTCATTGGATCAGCACTTTATACACTGCTAGGATCCATGGGTCTACCACCACACCTCATTGGATCAGCACTTTATCCACTGTTAGGATCCATGGGTCTACAACCTCATTGGATCAGCACTTTATACACTGTTAGGATCCATGGGTCTACAACCTCACCTCATTGGATCAGCACTTTATACACTGTTATGATCCATGGGTCTACCACCACACCTCATTGGATCAGCACTTTATACACTGTTAGGATCCATGGGTCTACCACCACACCTCATTGGATCAGCACTTTATACACTGTTATGATCCATGGGTCTACCACCACACCTCATTGGATCAGCACTTTATACACTGTTAGGATCCATGGGTCTACAACCTCACCTCATTGGATCAGCACTTTATCTACTGTTAGGATCCATGGGTCTACCACCACACCTCATTGGATCAGCACTTTATCCACTGTTAGGATCCATGGGTCTACAACCACACCTCATTGGATCAGCACCTTCATACACTGTTAGGATCCATGGGTCTACCACCACACCTCATTGGATCAGCACTTTATACACTGTTAGGATCCATGGGTCTACCACCTCACCTCATTGGATCAGCACTTTATACACTGCTAGGATCCATGGGTCTACCACCACACCTCATTGGATCAGCACTTTATCCACTGTTAGGATCCATGGGTCTACAACCACACCTCATTGGATCAGCACCTTCATACACTGTTAGGATCCATGGGTCTACCACCACACCTCATTGGATCAGCACTTTATACACTGTTAGGATCCATGGGTCTACCACCACACCTCATTGGATCAGCACTTTATCCACTGTTAGGATCCATGGGTCTACAACCACACCTCATTGGATCAGCACCTTCATACACTGTTAGGATCCATGGGTCTACAACCACACCTCATTGGATCAGCACTTTATCCACTGTTAGGATCCATGGGTCTACAACCACACCTCATTGGATCAGCACCTTCATACACTGTTAGGATCCATGGGTCTACAACCACACCTCATTGGATCAGCACTTTATACACTGTTAGGATCCATGGGTCTACCACCACACCTCATTGGATCAGCACTTTATCCACTGTTAGGATCCATGGGTCTACAACCTCACCTCATTGGATCAGCACTTTATACACTGCTAGGATCCATGGGTCTACCACCTCACCTCATTGGATCAGCACTTTATCCACTGCTCGGATCCATGGGTCTACCACCACACCTCATTGGATCAGCACCTTCATACACTGTTAGGATCCATGGGTCTACCACCACACCTCATTGGATCAGCACCTTCATACACTGTTAGGATCCTTGGGTCTACCACCTCATTGGATCAACACCTTATACACTGCTAGGATCCATGGGTCTACAACCTCATTGGATCAACACTTTATACACTGCTAGGATCCATGGGTCTACAACCTCATTGGATCAGCACTTTATACATATAATTTATTAACAACCATCCACTGCTGGGATCTTTGGGGCCAAACAACAATTGACAGCTGGTTCTCTGCAGCTGAAACCATAAAGTGTGTTTTTTATTCAACAGATTGACCTTCAGTATAATTTTAGTCCAAATGTGGCTTAACTGATTTGATCAACATGATTTATAATTTGATTTCATGGAGATCAGATTGGGTGGGTTGGGGTGGTCCCAGTAGGGGATGGGGGTTGGGGTGGTCCAGGAGGGGTTGGGGGTTGGGGTGGTCCCAGTAGGGGATGGGGGTTGGGGTGGTCCAGGAGGGGTTGGGGGTGGGTTGGGGTGGTCCCAGTAGGGGATGGGGTTGGGGTGGTCCAGGAGGGGTTGGGGGGTGGGTTGGGGTGGTCCCAGTAGGGGATGGGGGTTGGGGTGGTCCAGGAGGGGTTGGGGGTTGGGGTGGTCCAGGAGGGGTTGGGGGTTGGGGTGGTCCAGTAGGGGTTGGGGGTTGGGGTGGTCCCAGTAGGGGATGGGGGTTGGGGTGGTCCCAGTAGGGGATGGGGTTGGGGTGGTCCAGTAGGGGTTGGGGGTTGGGGTGGTCCAGTAGGGGATGGGGGTTGGGGTGGTCCAGTAGGGGTTGGGGGGGTTGGGGTGGTCCAGGAGGGTTGGGGGTTGGGGTTGTCCAGGAGGGGTTGGGGGTTGGGGTGGTCCAGGAGGGTTGGGGTGGTCCAGTAGGGGTTGGGGGTTGGGGTGGTCCCAGTAGGGGATGGGGTTGGGGTGGTCCAGTAGGGGTTGGGGGTTGGGGTTGTCCCAGTAGGGGATGGGGGTTGGGGTGGTCCAGGAGGGGTTGGGGGTTGGGGTGGTCCAGTAGGGGTTGGGGGTTGGGGTGGTCCAGGAGGGGTTGGGGGTTGGGGTGGTCCAGTAGGGGTTGGGGGTTGGGGTGGTCCAGGAGGGGTTGGGGGTTGGGGTGGTCCAGTAGGGGTTGGGGGTTGGGGTGGTCCCAGTAGGGGATGGGGGTTGGGGTGGTCCAGGAGGGGTTGGGGGTTGGGGTGGTCCAGTAGGGGTTGGGGGGTGGGGTGGTCCAGGAGGGTTGGGGGTTGGGGTGGTCCAGTAGGGGTTGGGGGTTGGGGTGGTCCCAGTAGGGGATGGGGGTTGGGGTGGTCCAGGAGGGTTGGGGGTTGGGGTGGTCCAGTAGGGGTTGGGGGTTGGGGTGGTCCCAGTAGGGGATGGGGGTTGGGGTGGTCCAGGAGGGGTTGGGGGTTGGGGTGGTCCAGTAGGGGTTGGGGGTTGGGTTGGTCCAGTAGGGGTTGGGGGTTGGGGGTGGTCCAGTAGGGGTTGGGGTGGTCCAGGAGGGGTTGGGGGTTGGGGTGGTCCAGTAGGGGTTGGGGGTTGGGGTGGTCCAGTAGGGGTTGGGGGTTGGGGTGGTCCAGTAGGGGTTGGGGGTTGGGGTGGTCCAGGAGGGGTTGGAGGGTGGGTTGGGGTGGTCCTAGGAGGGGTTGGAGGGTGGGATGGGGTTGTTGTTTCTTGGTCTGACAGTAATCTTTGAGTGAGAATAGTGTCATTATAACAATCATTTAAATCTATATGTTTTGCAGCACTGGTTTCTTCTCATTTTTTCTAGAGTTTTTACTAGTGTCGTTTATCTCATAGTACTTTCTGTTCTATATTCCACTTTGTTGTTGTCTATAGTTTCACTCAATGCCGGGGGGTTAAGAAATCATGTAAAGCACAAGGCCTTATTTATATTTGCCAAACAGCTTAAAACAGATTGATGTCAACTTCTACAGATCTCAGTGGGGAAATGATTTGTCTCCTGGTTCTGAACTCTCTGCTGGAGTCACCACTCTAATGAATCAGTTCAATGGAAGGATTTTACACTCAGACTGGGACCCTATTGGTCACTTCCTGTGTCTTGTCATCAACATCATCATTATTACCAACATTTATTGGTTCAATTCCAAACTTGAAAATGATCAGTGACTTGAATCTTTGGAAAAGCGTATTCTCCATTGACTAACCAAGTTCCCTAATGCTTTACTTATAGTAGGCTAACCAAGTTCCCTAATGCTTTACTTGTAGTAGGTGGGGATTTCAATATTTCTCAGAATAATTTAATTGACAGATGGCCTCCAGGACAGTTCATTTCTATGAATATTAGTTTGTCCTCCAGGACAGTTCATTTCTATGAATATTAGTTTGGCCTCCAGGACAGTTCATTTCTATGAATATTAGTTTGGCCTCCAGGACAGTTCATTTCTATGAATATTAGTTTGTCCTCCAGGACAGTTCATTTCTATGAATATGAGTTTGTCCTCCAGGACAGTTCATTTCTATGAATATTAGTTTGTCCTCCAGGACAGTTCATTTCTATGAATATTAGTTTGGCCTCCAGGACAGTTCATTTCTATGAATATTAGTTTGGCCTCCAGGACAGTTCATTTCTATGAATATTAGTTTGGCCTCCAGGACAGTTCATTTCTATGAATATTAGTTTGTCCTCCAGGACAGTTCATTTCTATGAATATTAGTTTGGCCTCCAGGACAGTTCATTTCTATGAATATTAGTTTGTCCTCCAGGACAGTTCATTTCTATGAATATTAGTTTGGCCTCCAGGACAGTTCATTTCTATGAATATTAGTTTGGCCTCCAGGACAGTTCATTTCTATGAATATTAGTTTGGCCTCCAGGACAGTTCATTTCTATGAATATTAGTTTGTCCTCCAGGACAGTTCATTTCTATGAATATGAGTTTGTCCTCCAGGACAGTTCATTTCTATGAATATTAGTTTGGCCTCCAGGACAGTTCATTTCTATGAATATTAGTTTGGCCTCCAGGACAGTTCATTTCTATGAATATTAGTTTGGCCTCCAGGACAGTTCATTTCTATGAATATTAGTTTGTCCTCCAGGACAGTTCATTTCTATGAATATTAGTTTGGCCTCCAGGACAGTTCATTTCTATGAATATTAGTTTGTCCTCCAGGACAGTTCATTTCTATGAATATTAGTTTGGCCTCCAGGACAGTTCATTTCTATGAATATTAGTTTGGCCTCCAGGACAGTTCATTTCTATGAATATTAGTTTGGCCTCCAGGACAGTTCATTTCTATGAATATTAGTTTGGCCTCCAGGACAGTTCATTTCTATGAATATTAGTTTGTCCTCCAGGACAGTTCATTTCTATGAATATTAGTTTGGCCTCCAGGACAGTTCATTTCTATGAATATTAGTTTGTCCTCCAGGACAGTTCATTTCTATGAATATTAGTTTGGCCTCCAGGACAGTTAATTTCTATGAATATTAGTTTGGCCTCCAGGACAGTTCATTTCTATGAATATTAGTTTGAGGCAGTTGATGGAAAGGTTTGATATTGTAGATATTTGCAGAGTAAAGTTTCCTAATGACGAGTCTTTCACTTGGAGTAATAAGACCCACGCCAGACAATCACCACAGATCTTTGGTTGGTGTCGAAATGTTTTGATTAACAGGCTATTTCTGTTAACATCCTGGTCACTCCCCTTTCTGACCATAGAGCTGTTTATATTGACATTACACTGTTTATCTCTGATAATGGCCCTTACTGATCATAGAGCTGTTTATATTGACATTACACGTTTGATCTCTGATAATGGCCCTGGCAGAGCATCCTATTGGAAGCTTAATAGCTCTATATTAAAACATGAGTTGGTCCAGATGGAGATAAACTATGTAATTAAACACTTCTGGAACAACGCCATAAATAACAATTCATACAGTAATAACTGGGAGCTTTTTAAGGTTGGAAAATACGCAAGAAAACATGAGAGTATTGTTGCCAAGACCAGGAGAACTGAAGAAGAAAGTGTAATTACAAAGATCACATGTCTTGTTCAAAAGCCTGTTGAAAGTCTTTCAGAGGAGGATAAATCTGTTCTGTTTGATCTACAACACCAGATGGATGATATGTATAAACTGAAAGCAGACGGAACCTTTGTCAGTTGTAGGTAGAAATGGAGGAGGATGAACTAAATGTATCTTGTTTTTTTTTCAGGTTAGAAAAATACCTCTAAAAATAATAAAATTCAGCAATTAAATATGACTGGTCTCATCACAGATGACCCCACATTAATCTCCATCTTTAGTTGCATCTTCTACAGTATTATGAGGTGTCCTCATCTTCTACAGTATTGTGAGGTGTCCTCATCTTCTACAGTATTGTGAGGTGTCCTCATCTTCTACAGTATTATGAGGTGTCCTCATCTTCTACAGTATTATGAGGTGTCCTCATCTTCTACAGTATTGTGAGGTGTCCTCATCTTCTACAGTATTGTGAGGTGTCCTCATCTTCTACAGTATTGTGAGGTGTCCTCATCTTCTACAGTATTGTGAGGTGTCCTCATCTTCTACAGTATTGTGAGGTGTCCTCATCTTCTACAGTATTGTGAGGTGTCCTCATCTTCTACAGTATTGTGAGGTGTCCTCATCTTCTACAGTATTGTGAGGTGTCCTCATCTTCTACAGTATTGTGAGGTGTCCTCATCTTCTACAGTATTGTGAGGTGTCCTCATCTTCTACAGTATTGTGAGGTGTCCTCATCTTCTACAGTATTGTGAGGTGTCCTCATCTTCTACAGTATTGTGAGGTGTCCTCATCTTCTACAGTATTGTGAGGTGTCCTCATCTTCTACAGTATTGTGAGGTGTCCTCAACTCTTTGTTTTGATTGTCTGGGGGATGTGAAACCAGTTGGTGAGGCTGACAGGGAACAGTGTGATGAAACCCTGTTAAAGTTGAACACATCATTTATTCTATTGAACAACTTAAAAATAATAAGTCTCCTGGGACTGATGGTGTATCTGCTGAGTTTTACACAACTGATTACAGAACAGTTAGTCCCTTTTCTGTTGGAGGTCTCCTGGGACTGATGGTGTATCTGCTGAGTATTACACAACTGATTACAGAACAGTTAGTCCCTTTTCTGTTGGAGGTCTCCTGGGACTGATGGTGTATCTGCTGAGTTTTACACAACTGATTACAGAACAGTTAGTCCCTTTTCTGTTGGAGGTCTCCTGGGACTGATGGTGTATCTGCTGAGTTTTACACAACTGTTTACAGAACAGTTAGTCCCTTTTCTGTTGGAGGTCTCCTGGGACTGATGGTATATCTGCTGAGTTTTACACAACTGTTTACAGAACAGTTAGTCCCTTTTCTGTTGGAGGTCTCCTGGGACTGATGGTGTATCTGCTGAGTTTTACACAACTGTTTACAGAACAGTTAGTCCCTTTTCTGTTGGAGGTCTCCTGGGACTGATGGTGTATCTGCTGAGTTTTACACAACTGATTACAGAACAGTTAGTCCCTTTTCTGTTGGAGGTCTCCTGGGACTGATGGTATATCTGCTGAGTTTTACACAACTGTTTACAGAACAGTTAGTCCCTTTTCTGTTGGAGGTCTCCTGGGACTGATGGTATATCTGCTGAGTATTACACAACTGATTACAGAACAGTTAGTCCCTTTTCTGTTGGAGGTCTCCTGGGACTGATGGTATATCTGCTGAGTTTTACACAACTGTTTACAGAACAGTTAGTCCCTTTTCTGTTGGAGGTCTCCTGGGACTGATGGTATATCTGCTGAGTTTTACACAACTGATTACAGAACAGTTAGTCCCTTTTCTGTTGGAGGTCTCCTGGGACTGATGGTGTATCTGCTGAGTTTTACACAACTGTTTACAGAACAGTTAGTCCCTTTTCTGTTGGTCTTTTATGAAAGCATTGTAAATAATGCTCTCCCTCCCAGTCTGACTCCAGGTCTGATTACATTGTAAATAATGCTCTCCCTCCCAGTCTGACTCCAGGTCTGATTACATTGTAAATAATGCTCTCCCTCCCAGTCTGACTCCAGGTCTGATTACATTGTAAATAATGCTCTCCCTACCAGTTTGACTCCAGGTCTGATTACATTGTAAATAATGTTCTGGTCTGATTACATTGTAAATAATGTTCTCCCTCCCAGTCTGACTCCAGGTCTGATTACATTGTAAATAATGCTCTCCCTCCCAGTCTGACTCCAGGTCTGATTACATTGTAAATAATGCTCTCCCTCCCAGTTTGACTCCAGGTCTGATTACATTGTAAATAATGCTCTCCCTCCCAGTCTGACTCCAGGTCTGATAACATTGTAAATAATGCTCTCCCTCCCAGTCTGACTCCAGTTTGATTACATTGTAAATAATGCTCTCCCTCCCAGTTTGACTCCAGGTCTGATTACATTGTAAATAATGCTCTCCCTCCCAGTCTGACTCCAGGTCTGATTACATTGTAAATAATGCTCTCCCTCCCAGTCTGACTCCAGGTCTGATTACATTGTAAATAATGCTCTCCCTCCCAGTTTGACTCCAGGTCTGATTACATTGTAAATAATACTCTCCCTCCCAGTTTGACTCCAGATCTGATTACATTGTAAATAATGCTCTCCCTCCCAGTCTGACTCCAGGTCTGATTACATTGTAAATAATGCTGTCCCTCCCAGTCTGACTCCAGGTCTGATTACATTGTAAATAATGCTCTCCCTCCCAGTCTGACTCCAGGTCTGATTATATTGTAAATAATGCTCTCCCTCCCAGTCTGACTCCTGGTCTGATTACATTGTAAATAATGCTCTCCCTCCCAGTCTGACTCCAGGTCTGATTACATTGTAAATAATGCTCTCCCTCCCAGTTTGACTCCAGGTCTGATTACATTGTAAATAATGCTCTCCCTCCCAGTTTGACTCCAGGTCTGATTACATAGTAAATAATGCTCTCCCTCCCAGTTTGACTCCAGGTCTGATTACATTGTAAATAATGCTCTTCCTCCCAGTCTGACTCCAGGTCTGATTACATTGTAAATAATGCTCTTCCTCCCAGTCTGACTCCAGGTCTGATTACATTGTAATTAATGCTCTCCCTCCCAGTCTGACTCCAGGTCTGATTACATTGTAAATAATGCTCTCCCTCCCAGTCTGACTCCATGTCTGATTACATTGTAAATAATGTTCTCCCTACCAGTTTGACTCCAGGTCTGATTACATTGTAAATAATGTTCTCCGTCCCAGTCTGACTCCAGGTCTGATTACATTGTAAATAATGTTCTCCCTACCAGTTTGACTCCAGGTCTGATTACATTGTAAATAATGCTCTCCCTCCCAGTTTGACTCCAGGTCTGATTACATTGTAAATAATGCTCTCCCTCCCAGTTTGACTCCAGGTCTGATTACATTGTAAATAATGCTCTCCCTCCCAGTCTGACTCCAGGTCTGATTACATTGTAAATAATGCTCTCCCTCCCAGTCTGACTCCAGGTCTGATTACATTGTAAATAATGCTCTTCCTCCCAGTTTGACTCCAGGTCTGATTACATTGTAAATAATGCTCTCCCTCCCAGTCTGACTCCAGGTCTGAGTACATTGTAAATAATGCTCTCCCTCACAGTTTGACTCCAGGTCTGATTACATTGTAAATAATGCTCTCCCTCCCAGTCTGACTCCAGGTCTGATTACATTGTAAATAATGCTCTCCCACCCAGTTTGACTCCAGGTCTGATTACATAGTAAATAATGCTCTCCCACCCAGTTTGACTCCAGGTCTGATTACATTGTAAATAATACTCTCCCTCCCAGTTTGACTCAAGCTCTGATTACATTGTAAATAATACTCTCCCTCCCAGTTTGAATCAAGCTCTGATTACATTCATCCATAAGCCCAAGAAAGAGTTGCTTCTCCTCGATAATTGGCGTCCAGTCTGTCTGCTCAACGACTAACAATATCAGCCTCTATATTTGCAAAAAGAATGAAAGCAATATTGGACTCAATTATAGAGGAGACCCAATCTGTCTTCATGAGGAACAGACATATGTTACAGACTGTGTGATAGACATATGTTACAGACTGTGTGATAGACATATGTTACAGACTGTGTGATAGACACATGTTACAGACTGTGTGATAGACATATGTTACAGACTGTGTGATAGACATATGTTACAGACTGTGTGATAGACATATGTTACAGACTGTGTGATAGACATATGTTACAGACTGTGTGATAGACATATGTTACAGACTGTGGGATAGACATGTGTTACAGACTGTGTGATAGACATATGTTACAGACTGTGTGATAGACATATGTTACAGACTGTGTGATAGACATATGTTACAGACTGTGTGATAGACATATGTTACAGACTGTGTGATAGACATATGTTACAGACTGTGTGATAGACATATGTTACAGACTGTGTGATAGACATATGTTACAGACTGTGTGATAGACATATGTTACAGACTGTGTGATAGACATATGTTACAGACTGTGTGATAGACATATGTTACAGACTGTGTGATAGACATATGTTACAGACTGTGTGATAGACATATGTTACAGACTGTGTGATAGACATATGTTACAGACTGTGTGATAGACATATGTTACAGACTGTGTGATAGACATATGTTACAGACTGTGTGATAGACATATGTTACAGACTGTGTGATAGACATATGTTACAGACTGTGTGATAGACATATGTTACAGACTGTGTGATAGACATATGTTACAGACTGTGTGATAGACATATGTTACAGACTGTGTGATAGACATATGTTACAGACTGTGTGATAGACATATGTTACAGACTGTGTGATAGACATATGTTACAGACTGTGTGATAGACATATGTTACAGACTGTGTGATAGACATATGTTACAGACTGTGTGATAGACATATGTTACAGACTGTGTGATAGACATATGTTACAGACTGTGTGAATCCCTCTATCTGCAATATTCCACTTAAGGATAATGTAACATACCTTGGGATTACCATATCTAAGGATCAACAGAAAATATGCTCATTCAATCTGTGTACTTATTATTGAAGAAAACAAAATGAAAAGAAGTTGAACCAATGGTTACAGAGGGATTTATCCTTGAAAGGTTGAGTGTTGCTTTCTAAAGATGAAGTTATTTCCAGATCTACTTTCAGATCTACTTACAGATCTACTTTCAGATCTACTTCCAGATCTACTTCCAGATCCACTTATAGATCTACTTCCAGATCTACTCCCAGACCTACTTCCAGATCTACTCCCAGACCTACTTCCAGATCTACTTACAGCTCTACTTATAGATCTACTTACAGATCTACTTACAGATCAACTTACAGATCTACTTACAGATCTACTTACAGATCTACCTACAGATCTACTTATAGATCTACTTATACACAGTCTACTTAGTTTTGAGATTATGCTACAGGATTTAGAGGTAATTTGTGGTTTAGTACATTACCCTGCTTGACTGCTTATTGCATTGCTCCACACCACCACAAGGGGGAGGTAGAGCACTAACTATGCTCTTGGGTTCCAAGGCGCTAATTTGTCTAATGTAGCTGACAGTGAATGAATGGGCTGATGTAGCTGATAGTGAATGAATGGGCTGATGTAGCTGACAGTGAATGAATGGGCTGATGTAGCTGACAGTGAATGAATGGGCTGATGTAGCTGACAGTGAATGAATGGGCTGATGTAGCTGACAGTGAATGAATGGGCTGATGTAGCTGACAGTGAATGAATGGGCTGATGTAGCTGACAGTGAATGAATGGACTGATGTAGCTGACAGTGAATGAATGGGCTGATGTAGCTGACAGTGAATGAATGGGCTGATGTAGCTGACAGTGAATGAATGGGCTGATGTAGCTGACAGTGAATGAATGGGCTGATGTAGCTGACAGTGAATGAATGGGCTGATGTAGCTGACAGTGAATGAATGGGCTGATGTAGCTGACAGTGAATGAATGGGCTGATGTAGCTGACAGTGAATGAATGGGCTGATGTAGCTGACAGTGAATGAATGGGCTGATGTAGCTGACAGTGAATGAATGGGCTGATGTAGCTGACAGTGAATGAATGGGCTGATGTAGCTGACAGTGAATGAATGGGCTGATGTAGCTGACAGTGAATGAATGGGCTGATGTAGCTGACAGTGAATGAATGGGCTGATGTAGCTGACAGTGAATGAATGGGCTGATGTAGCTGACAGTGAATGAATGGGCTGATGTAGCTGACAGTGAATGAATGGGCTGATGTAGCTGACAGTGAATGAATGGGCTGATGTAGCTGACAGTGAATGAATGGGCTGATGTAGCTGACAGTGAATGAATGGGCTGATGTAGCTGACAGTGAATGAATGGGCTGATGTAGCTGACAGTGAATGAATGGGCTGATGTAGCTGACAGTGAATGAATGGGCTGATGTAGCTGACAGTGAATGAATGGGCTGATGTAGCTGACAGTGAATGAATGGGCTGATGTAGCTGACAGTGAATGAATGGGCTGATGTAGCTGACAGTGAATGAATGGGCTGATGTAGCTGACAGTGAATGAATGGGCTGATGTAGCTGACAGTGAATGAATGGGCTGATGTAGCTGACAGTGAATGAATGGGCTGATGTAGCTGACAGTGAATGAATGGGCTGATGTAGCTGACAGTGAATGAATGGGCTGATGTAGCTGACAGTGAATGAATGGGCTGATGTAGCTGACAGTGAATGAATGGGCTGATGTAGCTGACAGTGAATGAATGGGCTGATGTAGCTGACAGTGAATGAATGGGCTGATGTAGCTGACAGTGAATGAATGGGCTGATGTAGCTGACAGTGAATGAATGATCTGATGTAGCTGACAGTGAATGAATGATGAATGGGCTGATGTAGCTGACAGTGAATGAATGGGCTGATGTAGCTGACAGTAAATGAATGGACTGATGTAGCTGACAGTGAATGAATGGGCTGATGTAGCTGACAGTGAATGAATGGGCTGATGTAGCTGACAGTGAATGAATGATGAATGGGCTGATGTAGCTGACAGTGAATGAATGGGCTGATGTAGCTGACAGTAAATGAATGGACTGATGTAGCTGACAGTGAATGAATGGGCTGATGTAGCTGACAGTGAATGAATGGGCTGATGTAGCTGACAGTGAATGAATGGGCTGATGTAGCTGACAGTGAATGAATGGGCTGATGTAGCTGACAGTGAATGAATGGGCTGATGTAGCTGACAGTGAATGAATGGACTGATGTAGCTGACAGTGAATGAATGGGCTGATGTAGCTGACAGTGAATGAATGGGCTGATGTAGCTGACAGTGAATGAATGGGCTGATGTAGCTGACAGTGAATGAATGGGCTGATGTAGCTGACAGTGAATGAATGGGCTGATGTAGCTGACAGTGAATGAATGGGCTGATGTAGCTGACAGTGAATGAATGGGCTGATGTAGCTGACAGTGAATGAATGGGCTGATGTAGCTGACAGTGAATGAATGGGCTGATGTAGCTGACAGTGAATGAATGGGCTGATGTAGCTGACAGTGAATGAATGGGCTGATGTAGCTGACAGTGAATGAATGGGCTGATGTAGCTGACAGTGAATGAATGGGCTGATGTAGCTGACAGTGAATGAATGGGCTGATGTAGCTGACAGTGAATGAATGGGCTGATGTAGCTGACAGTGAATGAATGGGCTGATGTAGCTGACAGTGAATGAATGGGTTGATGTAGCTGACAGTGAATGAATGGGCTGATGTAGCTGACAGTGAATGAATGGGCTGATGTAGCTGACAGTGAATGAATGGGCTATGTAGCTGACAGTGAATGAATGGGCTGATGTAGCTGACAGTGAATGAATGGGCTGATGTAGCTGACAGTGAATGAATGGGCTGATGTAGCTGACAGTGAATGAATGGGCTGATGTAGCTGACAGTGAATGAATGGGCTGATGTAGCTGACAGTGAATGAATGGGCTGATGTAGCTGACAGTGAATGAATGGGCTGATGTAGCTGACAGTGAATGAATGGGCTGATGTAGCTGACAGTGAATGAATGGGCTGATGTAGCTGACAGTGAATGAATGGGCTGATGTAGCTGACAGTAAATTAATGGGCTGCATAAACCAAACAGAAACTGATAATTGTGCACAACTTCAAAACTGTATTTCAATGAACTGAATGATGAGGATGAAGAAGGTGATTGAATTTAGAACAAGGTAGGAATTGCTATTCCTCTGTCCTGCACTTCATTTTTCAGGAGAACTGTACCTGTGGGAAATGACAAACTGTTGTTACACTGAGGTTGTGATTCTAAGAGAAACTAAAATGACCTGGTTGTCATGTATTATAGTCTCTAAAAGGAAACATATTACCACTGTCTCTTATTGTCTTTTCATAATGCATCCTGATTTACAAAGTTATTATTATTATTAGATATTCTCACAGAACAGATTTGCACTAATGAAAAATGCCCCTTAGATATGAATTCGGAGGGCAGAATGTTATATATTAAAGCATTAGACTAAATCACTAAAGGCGTCAGTCATACAGAAGTTGTTTGCAGCCCAGTCACTACATCTTGACCACAAAATAGGGAAAGAGGTTGACCAGATGCTTTTCAACTTCATCTGGGAAAATCACACACATTATATAAGGACATCTGTCGTTATGAACATTTAGTTGATTTTACTATAAATAATACTAATAATACTTTAAAGATAAATTGGGAAAAACATTTCTTAAAGAATCCAACTTCAATTTGGAATTTCATCCCTCATTATATCTTCTCCCGTTTTGGTGACTTCAATTTTGTGTTACTTTGTAACTATAACACCGATAAGATTCCTACAACAGTATTCTTAGCGTGCTCGTTAATACATTTAAAACAAATCCTGCATAGGTATTTCATTTGGAACAATAAGGATATTTTGTATAGAAACAAGTCTTTATTTTTGAAGAACTGGTTTAATAATCATATCCTGCTGGTAAGTTAACTTTTTAATGCAGAAGGATTGTTACTCAATTATGAGGAATGTTTTATCTTGTAACAATATCCCTGTAACACCTAGAGAGTTCTCCATAGTCTCTGATGCTATTCCATCTGGAACTCATGTTATTTAGATGTGTAACCAGACCTCACCTTGTTGACCTGCCCTCCTAGAGAGTTCTCCATAGTCTCTGACGCTATTCCATCTGGAACTCATGTTATTTAGAGGTGTAGCCAGACCTCACCTTGTTGACCTGTCCTCCTAGAGAGTTCTCCATAGTCTCTGATGCTATTCCATCTGGAACTCTCATGTTATTTAGAGGTGTAACCAGACCTCACCTTGTTGACCTGCCCTCCTAGAGAGTTCTCCATAGTCTCTGATGCTATTCCATCTGGAACTCATGTTATTTAGAGGTGTAACCAGACCTCACCTTGTTGACCTGCCCTCCTAGAGAGTTCTCCATAGTCTCTGATGCTATTCCATCTGGAACTCTCATGTTATTTAGAGGTGTAGTCAGACCTCACCTTGTTGACCTGCCCCCCTAGAGAGTTCTCCATAGTCTCTGATGCTATTCCATCTGGAACTCATGTTATTTAGAGGTGTAACCAGACCTCACCTTGTTGACCTGCCCTCCTAGAGAGTTCTCCATAGTCTCTGATGCTATTCCATCTGGAACTCTCATGTTATTTAGAGGTGTAGCCAGACCTCACCTTGTTGACCTACCCTCCTAGAGAGTTCTCCATAGTCTCTGATGCTATTCCATCTGGAACTCATGTTATTTAGAGGTGTAACCAGACCTCACCTTGTTGACCTACCCTCCTAGAGAGTTCTCCATAGTCTCTGATGCTATTCCATCTGGAACTCATGTTATTTAGAGGTGTAACCAGACCTCACCTTGTTGACCTGCCCTCCTAGAGAGTTCTCCATAGTCTCTGATGCTATTCCATCTGGAACTCTCATGTTATTTAGAGGTGTAACCAGACCTCACCTTGTTGACCTGCCCTCCTAGAGAGTTCTCCATAGTCTCTGATGCTATTCCATCTGGAACTCATGTTATTTAGAGGTGTAACCAGACCTCACCTTGTTGACCTGCCCTCCTAGAGAGTTCTCCATAGTCTCTGATGCTATTCCATCTGGAACTCATGTTATTTAGAGGTGTAACCAGACCTCACCTTGTTGACCTGCCCTCCTAGAGAGTTCTCCATAGTCTCTGATGCTGTTCCATCTGGAACTCATGTTATTTAGAGGTGTAACCAGACCTCACCTTGTTGACCTGCCCTCCTAGAGAGTTCTCCATAGTCTCTGATGCTATTCCATCTGGAACTCTGTTATTTAGAGGTGTAGTCACCTTGTTGACCTGCCCTCCTAGAGAGTTCTCCATAGTCTCTGATGCTATTCCATCTGGAACTCATGTTATTTAGAGGTGTAGCCAGACCTCACCTTGTTGACCTGCCCTCCTAGAGAGTTCTCCATAGTCTCTGATGCTATTCCATCTGGAACTCATGTTATTTAGAGGTGTAACCAGACCTCACCTTGTTGACCTGCCCTCCTAGAGAGTTCTCCATAGTCTCTGATGCTGTTCCATCTGGAACTCATGTTATTTAGAGGTGTAACCAGACCTCACCTTGTTGACCTGCCCTCCTAGAGAGTTCTCCATAGTCTCTGATGCTATTCCATCTGGAACTCTCATGTTATTTAGAGGTGTAGTCAGACCTCACCTTGTTGACCTGCCCTCCTAGAGAGTTCTCCATAGTCTCTGATGCTATTCCATCTGGAACTCTCATGTTATTTAGAGGTGTAACCAGACCTCACCTTGTTGACCTGCCCTCCTAGAGAGTTCTCCATAGTCTCTGATGCTATTCCATCTGGAACTCATGTTATTTAGAGGTGTAACCAGACCTCACCTTGTTGACCTGCCCCCCTAGAGAGTTCTCCATAGTCTCTGATGCTATTCCATCTGGAACTCTCATGTTATTTAGAGGTGCAGCCAGACCTCACCTTGTTGACCTGCCCTCCTAGAGAGTTCTCCATAGTCTCTGATGCTATTCCATCTGGAACTCATGTTATTTAGAGGTGTAACCAGACCTCACCTTGTTGACCTGCCCTCCTAGAGAGTTCTCCATAGTCTCTGATGCTATTCCATCTGGAACTCATGTTATTTAGAGGTGTAGCCAGACCTCACCTTGTTGACCTGCCCTCCTAGAGAGTTCTCCATAGTCTCTGATGCTATTCCATCTGGAACTCATGTTATTTAGAGGTGTAGTCAGACCTCACCTTGTTGACCTGCCCTCCTAGAGAGTTCTCCATAGTCTCGGATGCTATTCCATCTGGAACTCATGTTATTTAGAGGTGTAACCAGACCTCACCTTGTTGACCTGCCCTCCTAGAGAGTTCTCCATAGTCTCTGATGCTGCTTCCATCTGGAACTCATGTTATTTAGAGGTGTAACCAGACCTCACCTTCTTGACCTACCTTCACTTAATCCAGTTGACTCTCCAATGGGGAAACTGTTTCTCTCCTTGTTTCCTCAGAACAACAGATCTACCTGCTTTATTTCAAAGGGAGATTGTATCCATTCCTTATGTCACAACTTACTGGAATACATTTGCCAATAATATCTGTTGGAAAAAAGTCTGGTTATTACCATTTAAATACCTTCTGGTAATTTGATTGCTTTTCTGATTTTACAGAGCTTTGCATTATGCTAGGCTATCGATAAACTTACACAAATGCTTGTCTTGCTTTGGCTGTAAAGCATAATTTCAAAATCTGAGATGACAGGGTGATTAACAAAAGGCTAAGCTGTGTTTCAATATATTTCACTTGTGATTTCATGAATATGAATATTTTCAAAGATTTTTTGTCCATTGCGTTATGCTAATTAGTGTAAGTTGATGACAATTCTCCCGGATCCGGGATGGGTAGTTCTATTAACAACCCCACCAATAGGAGGTGTCCACATGGTCTGATAAACACTCCTAACAACCAGACCACTAGGAGGTGTCCACATGGTCTGATAAACACTCCTAACAACCAGACCACTAGGAGGTGTCCACATGGTCTGATAAACACTCCTAACAACCCCACCACTAGGAGGTGTCCACATGGTCTGATAAACACTCCTAACAACCCCACCACTAGGAGGTGTCCACATGGTCTGATAAACACTCCTAACAACCCCACCACTAGGAGGTGTCCACATGGTCTGATAAACACTCCTAACAACCAGACCACTAGGAGGTGTCCACATGGTCTGATAAACACTCCTAACAACCAGACCACTAGGAGGTGTCCACATGGTCTGATAAACATTCCTAACAACCCCACCACTAGGAGGTGTCCACATGGTCTGATAAACACTCCTAACAACCCCACCACTAGGAGGTGTCCACATGGTCTGATAAACACTCTAACAACCCCACCACTAGGAGGTGTCCACATGGTCTGATAAACACTCCTAACAACCAGACCACTAGGAGGTGTCCACATGGTCTGTAACTGGTATGGTCAGATAGACTAGTGGTTAGAGTGGTGGGGCAGTAACTGGTATGGTCAGATAGACTAGTGGTTAGAGTGGTGAGTCAGTAACTGGTATGGTCAGGTAACCTAGTGGTTAGAGTGGTGGGTCAGTAACTGGTATGGTCAGATAGACTAGTGGTTAGAGTGGTGGGTCAGTAACTGGTATGGTCAGGTAACCTAGTGGTTAGAGTGGTGGGTCAGTAACTGGTATGGTCAGATAGACTAGTGGTTAGAGTGGTGGGTCAGTAACTGGTATGGTCAGATAG
>NW_026287289.1:0-23775 GCF_023373465.1 Oncorhynchus keta | reverse complement strand
GTGAGTACCTTTATAGCTCTATCCCTCTCTACGTGAGTACCTTTATAGCTCTATCCCTCTCTACGTGAGTACCTTTATAGCTCTATCCCTCTCTACGTGAGTACCTTTATAGCTCTATCCCTCTCTACGTGAGTACCTTTATAGCTCTATCCCTCTCTACGTGAGTACCTTTATAGCTCTATCCCTCTCTACGTGAGTACCTTTATAGCTGTATCCCTCTCTGTGAGTACCTTTATAGCTGTATCCCTCTCTATGTGAGTACCTTTTATAGCTGTATCCTTCTCTACTGAGTACCTTTATACCTGTATCCCTCTCTCGTGAGTACCTGTATCCCTCTCTGTGAGTACCTTTATCCCCTCTCTACGTGAGTACCTTTATAGCTGTATCCCTCTCTCGTGAGTACCTTTATAGGTATCCCTCTACATGAGTACCTTTATAGCTCCTCACGTGAGTACCTTTAGCTGTATCCCTCTCTACGTGAGTACCTTTATAGCTCTATCCCTCTCTATCCCTCTCTGTCCCTGTTTGTGTGTGTGTGTGTTTTGTCCTGTTCGTGTGTTTTGTGGTGCTTGTCCCTGTTCGTGTGTGTGTCCTGTTCGTTATTGTGTGTGGGTCCCTGTTCGTGTGTGTGTGTGTCCCTGTTGTGTGTTTGTGTGTTTGTCCCTGTTCGTGTGTGTGTCCCTGTTCGTGTGTGTGTGTGGTCCCTGTTCGTGTGTGTGGGTCCCTGTTCGTGTGTGTGTGTCCCTGTTCATGTGCGTGTCCTGTTCATGTGCGTGTCCCTGTTCATGTGTGTGTCCCTGTTCATGTGTGTCCCTGTTCGTGTGTGTGTGTGTGGGTCCCTGTTCGTGTGTGTGTCCCTGTCCGTGTGTGTCCCTGTCCGTGTGTGTCCCTGTTCGTGTGTGTGTCCCTGTTCGTGTGTGTCCTGTTCGTGTGTGTCCCTGTTAGGTGTGTCTGTTTTAGGTAAGTTGTGTGTCCCTTTTCATGTGTGTGTGTGTGTCCCTGTTAGTGTGTGTGTGTGTGTCCCTGTTCATGTGTGTGTGTGTGTCCCTGTTCATGTGTGTGTGTGTGTCCCTGTTCATGTGTGTGTGTGTGTGTGTGTGTGTGTCCCTGTTCATGTGTGTGTGTGTGTCCCTGTTCATGTGTGTGTGTGTGTGTGTCCCTGTTCATGTGTGTGTGTGTCCCTGTTCATGTGTGTGTGTGTGTGTGTGTGTGTCCCTGTTCATGTGTGTGTGTGTCCCTGTACATGTGCAGTGTGTGTGTGTGTCCCTGTTCGTGTGTGTGTGTGGGTCCCTGTTCGGTGTGTGTGTGTGGGTCCCTGTTCGTGTGTGTGTGTGTGTCCCTGTTCGTGTGTGTGTCCCTGTTCGTGTGTGGGTCCCTGTTCGTGTGTGGGTCCTGTTCTGTGGGTCCCTGTTCGTGTGTGGGTCCCTGTTCGTGTGTGTGTCCCTGTTCCCTTAGTCCCTGTTCGTGTGTGTGTGTGTCCCCGTGTGTGGCTGTTTGTGTGTGTGTGGTCCCTGTTTGTGTGTGTGTCCCTGTTCGTGTGTGTGTGGTCCCTGTTCGTGTGTGGGTCCCTGTTCGTGTGTGCGTGTCCCTGTTCATGTGTGCGTGTCCCTGTTCGGGTGTGCGTGTCCCCGTTCGTATGTGCGTGTGTGTGTGTGTCTGTTCATGTGTATGTAACCGTGTGTGTGTGTCCGTCCGTTCATGTGTGCGTGTCTATTCGTGTGTGTGTGTGGGTCCACATGCATTTGGAGCTGACTTCAGCTCGACAACGACAAGTGTAGTGGTAAGTAGCCATCATGAAAGAACTTTCTCTTGTCTTTTGAAGGATGGTCCTATGTCTCTCCTCTGGCTCAGATGATGCTCTATAAGGTTAGCATCGAGCACCAGCCTAGTTAATGGCCAACTGTGGCGAACTCTGTGGCTGAATGCGATTCACAGGAATCACTTTCCCAGAATCAAAATCACTAGCCGTACAGCGCCATCAAGCAGGACATCAATCATGTCCTATGTAGTTGAGGCTTTGTTGTTTCTGTCTTCAGAGCACCATATTCCCAGTAATATAATCCCTATCTGAGCTGTTAGTCTGGGAAATGGCTCTGCAGGCCTTTTCTCTCTTTCTATATTCTCTGGATGACGAAAGCAGTGTGTGTGTGTGTGTGTGTGTGTACGCATCTCTGCACATCTGTGTCATACCACCGCCACAAAGTGGCCTATCCAGCCTACCCTCCCCCCCATGGGAGATTACCCATGGTGCAGTGCGGTGCATTTATGTGCGTCGGGCCGGTGACCTCATTGCGGGCGCCCAGAGCTGAGTATAGCAGACGTGATGTGTCCTGGCATGTTGCTGAAAGTGTGATTCTCTCTGAGCTGGCTGGGAGCCCCCACAACAACTGGGAAGCTGCTGCTGTGGAGGGCTCTCTCACTTTCTCCCTCTCTTTCTATATCTCTCTTCATTTTTTTTTAATCTCTCTGGCTCTCCTCTCTCTTGTCTGTCCCTCTAGCCTCTATCGCATTCTCTACCTCTCTCGCGTTCTCTTCCTCCATTTCTTTCCTCTCTCTTGTCTGTCTCATTTTGCTCAATCTCCTTTTATATAATTCCCTATTTCTCGTTCTCACATTTTAATGTTGTCTCCAACTCTTTCTCTCACTCAGTTATTATTCTCGTCTAGCTTTTTACATCAATAATATTCTATTAAAATATCAAACTTCAGATCTTCAACATGTCTTTCCATCCTAATCAAATCGTCCAGCCTAAATTACTGCCCGGTCATTTGCATATAACCATAGAACACATCGTATTTGGTCATAATTTCCACATTTACTGTGCTATCAAACTATATCGCTTAAATAAATCTCCCATTTTTCTGTCATTAATATTATGTCTTCTTTCCTCTGTGTGGGCAGTCAAACATTCACCTATTAAACCATGGGTCATTAAGGCTTAAACATGTCCTCTACTCTCCAATGGTGTCTCATATGAATTCCACAGGCCCAGTGTGTCTGTTTGTGTGTGTCTGCCTCAAGGGGCATCACGTCCACCTACCTCCTCCAAACTCACGTTTCTACTACCCACTCATTCTGTGACCTAAATTGTGTGTGTGTGTGTGCGTGTGCATGTGTGTGTTTGTGTGTGTGGAGAGAGAGACACATAGAGGTCATTCCCTCAAGGTCTTCCCTCTCCTCTCTCTTACTGTACTCTCCCTCTCTCTCCCCTCTGTCCCAGCCTTCCTCTGTCCCAGCCTTCCTCTGTCCCAGCCTTCCTCTGAGTTTTCCATGGTACTCTGTGTCCCAGCCTTCCTCTGAGTTTCCATGGTACTCTGTGTCCCAGCCTTCCTCTGAGTTTTCCATGGTACTCTGTGTCCCAGCCTTCCTCTGAGTTTTCCATGGTACTCTGTGTCCCAGCCTTCCTCTGAGTTTTCCATGGGACTCTGTTTCCCAGCCTTCCTCTGAGTTTTCCATGGTACACTGTTTCCCAGCCTTCCTCTGAGTTTTCCATGGTACTCTGTTTCCCAGCCTTCCTCTGAGTTTTCCATGGTACTCTGTGTCCCAGCCTTCCTCTGAGTTTTCCATGGTACTCTGTGTCCCAGCCTTCCTCTGAGTTTTCCATGGTACTCTGTGTCCCAGCCTTCCTCTGAGTTTTCCATGGGACTCTGTGTCCCTCTGTGCCTGGAACATGCACCTTTTAACCAACATTCCAATTGAAACTAAATTAAAGGAATGGATCGAGGTGGGGTTCTACAATATTTTGGTCTACAGTTGTTTTGTGGCTGCGTCATCTTGGTTTTGGAGCAAAATGACAAAGTAGACTGACTGCCTGAGTGTCTTGACACTTCTATTATCAGATAGGAGGTTTGTGGAAGTTTGTGTTGACACTGCTGCTGTTGTCATCAGATAGGAAGTTTGTGGAAGCGACTGGTTATCTCTAGCTATTATATCAGGGCTCTGCTGAGCAGAGAGAGGATTGTGAGTTAGCCCTCTAAGTCGTGCACATTTAGTTTTTGCCCAAGCACTACACAGCTGATTCAGATAACCTTCTTATCATCATGTTGGGATCATTTGAAACAGCTGTGTAGTGCTAGGCAAAAACCACATGCTCCCAGGGGGCCCCAGGACCCAGTTTGAGAACCCCTGGTCTAAGAGACTTCAGTTAAACTGGCTCTCCTTTCTCCATCTCTTTCTCAATAACCCTCCATATTTCTCTCTCTTTGTTGGTATCCCTCCATATCTCTCTCTGTCTCTCTCTTTGTTGATATCCCTCCATATCTCTCTCTCTGTCTCTCTCTTTGTTGATATCCCTCCATATCTCTCTCTCTTTCTCTCTCTTTGTTGATATCCCTCCATATCTCTCTCTGTCTCTCTCTCTGTTGATATCCCTCCATATTTCTCTCTTTCTCTCTCTTTGTTGATATCCCTCCATATCTCTTCCTCTCTCTCTCTTTCTCTCTTTGTTGATATCCCTCCATCTCTCTCTCTCTCTCTCTCTCTCTCTCTCTCTCTCTCTCTCTCTCTCTCTCTCTCTCTCTCTCGCTTTGTTGATATCCTCCATATCTCTCTTTCTCTTTGTTGATATCCTCCATCTCTCTCTCTCTCTCTTTGTTGATATCTCTCTCTTTCTCTCTTTGTTGATATCCCTCCATATCTCTCTCTTTGTTGATATCCCTCCATATCTCTCTTTCTCTCTCTTTGTTGATATCCCTCCATATCTCTCTCTTTCTCTCTTTGTTGATATCCCTCCATATCGCTCTTTTCTCTCTCTTTGTTGATATCCCTCCATATATCTCTCCATATCTATCTCTCTCTCTCTTTTTGTTGATATCCCTCCATATCTCTTTCTCTCTTTGTTGATATCCCTCCATATCTCTCTTTCTCTCTCTTTGTTGATATCCCTCCATATCGCTCTTTCTCTCTCTTTTTGATATCCTCCATATCTCTCTCTGTTTCTCTCTTTGTTGATATCCCTCCATATCTCTCTCTGTTTCTCTCTTTGTTGATATCCCTCCATATCTCTCTTTCTCTCTCTTTGTTGATATCCCTCCATATCTCTCTCTCTTTCTCTCTTTGTTGATATCCCTCCATATCTCTCTTTGTTGATGTCTGTCTTCTCTCTCTTTTGTTGATATCCCTCCATATCTCTTTCTCTCTTTTGTTGATATCTCCATCTCTTTGTTGATATCCTCCATATCTCTCTCTTTCTCTCTTTGTTGATATCCCTCCATATCTCTCTCTTTCTCTCTCTTTGTTGATATCCCTCCATATGTCTTTCTCTCTTTGTTGATATCCTCCATATCTCTTCTCTTTCTCTCTTTGTTGATATCCCTCCATCTCTCTCTCTTTGTTCATATCCCTCCATATCTGTTGATATCCCTCCATCTCTCTCATTGTTGATATCCTCATCTCTCTCATTGTTGATATCCCTCCATCTCTCTCATTGTTGATATCCTCCATCTCTCTCTCATTTGTTGATATCCACTCCATCTCTCTCCATTGTTGATATCCCTCCATCTCTCTCTCTTTCTCTCTCTTTTGTTGATATCCCTCCATATCTCTCTCATTGTTTCTCTCTTTGTTGATATCCCTCCATATCTCTCTCTCTTTCTCTCTTTGTTGATATCCCTCCATATCTCTCTTTCTCTCTTTGTTTCTCCATATCTTTGTTGATATCCCTCCATATCTCTCTCTTTCTCTCTCTTTGTTGATATCCTACCATATTTCTCTCTTTCTCTCTCTTTGTTGATATCCCCATCCATATCTCTTCCTCTCTCTCTTACTCTCTTTGTTGATATCCTCCATATCTCTCTTTCTCTCTCTTTGTTGATATCCTCCATCTCTCTCTCTCTTTGTTGATATCGCTCTCTTTCTCTCTTTGTTGATATCCCTCCATATCTCTCTCTTTGTTGATATCCTCCATATCGCTCTCTTTCTCTCTTTGTTGATATCCCTCCATATCTCTCTTTGTTGATATCCTCCATATCTCTCTCTTTGTTGATATCCTCCATTCTCTTTGTTGATATCCTCCATATCTGTCTCTCTCTTTGTTGATATCCCTCCATATCGCTCTCTCTCTCTCTCTTTGTTGATATCCCTCCATATCTCTGTCTCTCTCTTTGTTGATATCCCTCCATATCTCTGTCTCTCTCTTTGTTGATATCCCTCCATATCGCTCTCTCTCTCTTTGTTGATATCCCTCCATATCTCTGTCTCTCTCTCTTTGTTGATATCCCTCCATATCTCTGTCTCTCTCTTTGTTGATATCCCTCCATATCTCTCTGTCTCTCTCTTTGTTGATATCCCTCCATATCTCTGTCTCTCTCTTTGTTGATATCCCTCCATGTGGCTCTCTCTCTCTCTTTGTTGATATCCCTCCATATCTCTGTCTCTCTCTTTGTTGATATCCCTCCATATCTCTGTCTCTCTCTTTGTTGATATCCCTCCATATCTCTGTCTCTCTCTTTGTTGATATCCCTCCATATCTCTCTGTCTCTCTCTTTGTTGATATCCCTCCATATCTCTGTCTCTCTCTTTGTTGATATCCCTCCATATCTCTCTCTCTCTCTCTTTTTGATATCCCTCCATATCTCTCTGTCTCTCTCTTTGTTGATATCCCTCCATATCTCTCTGTATCTCTCTTTGTTGATATCCCTCCATATCGCTCTCTCTCTCTCTTTGTTGATATCCCTCCATATCTCTGTCTCTCTCTCTGTTGATATCCCTCCATATCTCTCTCTCTCTCTCTTTGTTGATATCCCTCCATATCTCTCTGTCTCTCTCTTCGTTGATATCCCTCCATATCGCTCTCTCTCTTTGTTGATATCCCTCCATATCTCTCTGTCTCTTTGTTGATATCCCTCCATATCGCTCTGTCTCTCTCTTTGTTGATATCCCTCCATATCGCTCTCTCTCTTTGTTGATATCCCTCCATATCTCTCTGTCTCTCTCTTTGTTGATATCCCTCCATATCGCTCTCTCTCTTTGTTGATATCCCTCCATATCTCTCTGTCTCTCTCTCTGTTTATCTCTTTCTCTCTCTTTGTTGATATCCCTCCATATCTCTCTCTCTCTTTCTCTTTGTTGATATCCTCCATATCTCTGTCTCTCTCTCTGTTGATATCCCTCCATATCTCTCTGTCTCTCTCTGTTTATCTCTTTCTCTCTCTTTGTTGATATCCCTCCATATCTCTCTCTCTCTTTCTCTTTGTTGATATCCCTCCATATCTCTCTGTCTGTCTCTCTCTTTGTTGATATCCCTCCATATCCTTCTCTCTCTTTGTTGATATCCCTCCAATTCTCTGTCTCTCTCTCTGTTGATATCCCTCCATATCCTTCTCTCTCTTTGTTGATATCCCTCCATATCTCTCTGTCTGTCTCTCTCTTTGTTGATATCCCTCCATATCGCTCTCTCTTTGTTGATATCCCTCCATATCGATCTCTCTCTCTCTTTGTTGATATCCCTCTATATCTCTCTGTCTCTTTGTTGATATCCCTCCATATCTCTCTCTCTCTCTCGTTGTTGATATCCCTCCATATCCTTCTCTCTCTTTGTTGATATCCCTCTATATCTCTCTGTCTCTTTGTTGATATCCCTCCATATCTCTCTCTGTCTCTTTGTTTGATATCCCTCCATATCTCTCTCTTCTCTCTTTGTTGATATCCCTCCATATTTCTCTGTCTCTCTCTTTGTTGATATCCCTCCATATTTCTCTGTCTCTTTGTTGATATCCCTCTATATCTCTCTGTCTCTCTCTCTCTTTGTTGATATCCCTCCATATCTCTCTCTCTTTCTCTGTCTTTGTTGATATCCCTCCATATTTCTCTGTCTCTCTTTGTTGATATCCCTCCACATCTCTCTGTCTCTCTCTCTTTTTGTTGATATCCCTCCATATCTCTCTGTCTCTCTTTCTTTGTTGATATCCCTCCATCTCTCTGTCTCTCTCTTTTGTTGATATCCCTCCACATCTCTCTGTCTCTCTCTCTCTTTGTTGATATCCCTCCACATCTCTCTGTCTCTTTCTCTCTTTGTTGATATCCCTCCACATCTCTCTGTCTCTCTCTTTTTGTTGATATCCCTCCATATCTCTCTGTCTCTCTCTCTTTTGTTGATATCCCTCCATCTCTCTGTCTCTCTCTCTTTTGTTGATATCCCTCCACATCTCTCTGTCTCTCTCTTCTTTGTTGATATCCCTCCATATCTCTCTCTCTCTCTCTCTTTGTTGATATCCCTCCATATCTCTCTCTTTTCTCTCTTTGTTGATATCCCTCCATATCTCTCTCTCTTTCTCTCTTTGTTGATATCCTCCATATTTCTCTGTCTCTCTCATTGTTGATATCCCTCCATATTTCTCTGTCTCTCTTTTGTTGATATCCCTCCATATCTTCTCTGTCTTTCTCTCTTTGTTGATATCCTCCATATTTCTCTGTCTTTCTCTCTTTGTTGATATCCCTCCATATTTCTCTGTCTCTCTCTTTGTTGATATCCCTCCACATCTCTCTGTCTCTCTCTTTGTTGATATCCCTCCATATCTCTCTCTCTCTCTCTTTGTTGATATCCCTCCATATCTCTCTCTCTTTCTCTCTTTGTTGATATCCCTCCATATCTCTCTCTCTTTCTCTCTTTGTTGATATCCCTCCATATTTCTCTGTCTCTCTCTTTGTTGATATCCCTCCACATCTCTCTGTCTCTCTCTTTGTTGATATCCCTCCATATTTCTCTGTCTCTCTCTTTGTTGATATCCCTCCACATCTCTCTCTCTTTCTCTCTTTGTTGATATCCCTCCATATTTCTCTGTCTCTCTCTTTGTTGATATCCCTCCATATTTCTCTGTCTCTCTCTTTGTTGATATCCCTCCACATCTCTCTGTCTCTCTCTTTGTTGATATCCCTCCATATCTCTCTGTCTCTCTCTTTGTTGATATCCCTCCATATCTCTCTCTCTCTCTCTCTTTGATATCCCTCCATATCTCTCTGTCTCTTCTTTGTTGATATCCCTCCATATTTCTCTGTCTCTCTTTGTTGATATCCCTCCACATCTCTCTGTCTCTCTCTTTGTTGATATCCCTCCATATCTCTCTGTCTCTCTCTTTGTTGATATCCCTCCATATTTCTCTGTCTCTCTCTTTGTTGATATCCTCCATATTTCTCTGTCTCTCTTTGTTGATATCCTCCATATCTCTCTGTCTCTCTCTTTTGTTGATATCCCTCCATATCTCTCTGTCTCTCTCTTTGTTGATATCCCTCCATATCTCTCTGTCTCTCTCTTTGTTGATATCCTCCATCTCTCTGTCTCTCTTTGTTGATGTCCTCCACATCTCTCTCTTTGTTGATATCCTCCATTTCTCTCTCTGTCTCCATATCTCTCTTTGTTGATATCCCTCCATATTTCTCTTTCTCTCTCTTTGTTGATATCCCTCCATATTTCTCTCTCTCTCTCTTTTGTTGATATCCCTCCATATCTCTCTCTCTTTGTTGATATCCTCCATATCGCTCTCTCTCTCTCTCTTTGTTGATTTCCCTCCATATCTCTCTGTCTTCTCTTTGTTGATATCCCTCCATATCTCTCTGTCTCTCTCTTTGTTGATATCCCTCCATCTCTCTGTCTCTCTCTTTGTTGATATCCTCCATATCGCTCTCTCTCTCTGTTGATTTCCCTCCATATCTCTCTTTCTCTCTTCGTTGATATCCCTCCATATCTCTGTCTCTTTCTTTGTTGATATCCCTCCATATCTCTCTCTCTTTGTTGATATCCCTCTATATTCTCTCTCTCTCTCTCTTTGTTGATATCCCTCTATAGATCTCTGTCTCTCTTTCTCTCTCTTTGTTGATATCCCTCTATATCTCTCTGTCTCTTTTTGTTGATATCCCTCTATATATCTCTCTCTTTCTCTGTTTTGTGATATCCCTCCATATCTCCGTCTCTCTCTTTGTTGATATCCCTCCATATCTCTCTGTCTCTCTCTTTGTTGATATCCCTCCATATCGCTCTCTTTCTCTCTCTTTGTTGATATCCCTCCATATCTCTCTCTCTTTGTTGATATCCCTCCACATCTCTCTGTCTCTCTCTTTGTTGATATCCCTCCATATCGCTCTCTTTCTCTCCCTTTGTTGATATCCCTCCATATCGCTCTCTTTCTCTCTCTTTGTTGATATCCCTCCATATCTCTCTCTCTTTGTTGATTTCCCTCCATATCTCTCTTTCTCTCTTCGTTGATATCCCTCCATCTCTCTCTCTCTTTGTTGATATCCCTCCATATCGCTCTGTCTCTTTCTTTGTTGATATCCCTCCATATCTCTCTCTCTTTGTTGATATCCCTCTATATCGCTCTCTCTCTCTTTCTCTCTCTTTGTTGATATCCCTCTATAGATCTCTGTCTCTCTTTCTCTCTCTTTGTTGATATCCCTCTATATCTCTCTGTCTCTCTCTTTGTTGATATCCCTCTATATATCTCTCTCTTTCTCTGTCTTTGTTGATATCCCTCCATATATCTCTCTCTCTCTTTGTTGATATCCCTCCATATCTCTCTCTCTCTCTCTTTGTTGATATCTCCATCTCTCTGTCTCTCTCTTTGTTGATATCCCTCCATATCTCTCTCTGTCTCTCTCTTTGTTGATATCCCTCCATATCTCTCTTTCTCTCTTTTTGTTGATATCCCTCCATGTCTCTCTTTCTCTCTCTTGTTGATATCCCTCCATATCTCTCTCTCTTTGTTGATATCTCTCTCTTTGTCTGATATCTCTCTCTCTGTCTCTCTCTTTGTTGATATCCTCCATATCTCTCTGTCTCTCTCTTTGTTGATATCCCTCCACATCTCTCTGTCTCTCTCTTTGTTGATATCCCTCCATGTCGCTCTCTTTCTCTCTCTTTGTTGATATCCTTTCTCTCTCTTTGTTGATGTCTCTCTCTTTGTTGATATCCTCTCTCTATCTCTCTCTCTTTGTTGATATCCCTCCATATCTCTCTCTTTGTTGATATCCTCCACATCTCTCTTTCTCTCTTTGTTGATATCCCTCCATGTCTCTCTTTCTCTCTCTTTGTTGATATCCTTTCTCTCTCTTTGTTGATATCTCTCTCTTTGTTGATATCCCTCCATATCTCTCTCTCTGTCTCTCTCTTTGTTGATATCCCTCCATATCTCTCTTTCTCTCTTTTTGTTGATATCCCTCCATATCTCTCTCTCTTTGTTGATATCTCTTCTCTCTCTTTGTTGATATCTCTCTCTTTGTTGATATCTCTCTCTCATCTCTCTCTCTTTGTTGATATCCCTCCATATCTCTCTGTCTCTCTCTTTGTTGATATCCCTCCATATCTCTCTTTCTCTTTTTTGTTGATATCCCTCTATGTCTCTCTCTCTTTCTCTCTCTTTGTTGATATCCCTCTTTCTCTCTTTTTCTCTCTCTCTTTGTTGATATCCTCCATATCTCTCTCTCTGTCTCTCTCTTTGTTGATATCCCTCCATATCTCTCTTTCTCTCTTTTTGTTGATATCCCTCCATATATCTCTTTCTCTCTCTCTGTTGATATCCTCCTCTCTTTGTTGTATCTCTCTTTTGCTGATATCCCTCCTGTCTCTCTTCTTTGTTGATATCCCTCCATATCTCTCTCTCTCTTTGTTTGTTGATATCCCTCCATATCTCTCTTTCTCTCTTTTTGTTGATATCCCTCCATGTCGCTCTCTTTCTCTCTCTCTGTTGATATCTCTTTCTCTCTCTTTGTTGATATCTCTCTCTTTGTTGATATCCCATATATCTCTCCTCTTTCAGACCCAGTCTTTGAATATTTGGGCTTACAGCAGTGGTCGATGTAGTAGTTAAGCGAGGTCTTTCTTTTGTGGATGAAAGAAGCTCTAATTGAGGTGAAACAGTGTTTCTGTGTTGCGCTCTTTGATTCTGTTGAGATGCATCTCATCCAAGCCCTGCAAATAAAGACCTGTTAAATACCTCTCTCTCTCTCTCTCCTCTCTCTCTCTCTCTCCTCTGCTGCCTCCTCTACCTCTCTCTCTCTCTGCTCTCTCTCTCATCTCTCTCTCTACCTCTCTATCTCTATCTACTCTCTCTACCCTCTCTCTACCTCTCTCTCTCTCTACCTATCTCGTCTCTCTCTCTCACCTCTCTCTCTCTCTCTCTCTCTCTCTCTCTCTCCTACCTCTCTCTCTCTCTACCTCTCTCTCTCTCTTACTCTCTCTCTACTCTCTCGCCTCTCTCTACCTCTCTTATCTCTACTCTCTCTCTATCTCTCTGCTCTCTCTCTACTTCTACTCTCACCTCTCTCTCTCTCTCTCTCTCTACCTCTCTGCTCTCTCTCTCTCTAGCCTCTATCTCTGCTCTCTCCTACTAACTCTCTCTCTGCTCTCTCCTACTCAATCTCTCTCTACTCTCTATCTCTATCTAGCCTCTCTCACCTCTCTCTACCTCTGTGCCTCTCTATCTATCTCTCTACTATCTCTATCTACCTCTGCTCTCTCTACCTCCTACTCTAGCCTCTCTCTCTCTCTCTACACTCTACCTCTCTCTCTCTCGCTCTCTCTACTGCTCTCTCTCTGCTCTCCTACTTGCTCTGCACTCTCTCTCTCTATACCTCTCATGTAGCTATACTCTACTTTATGTCATATATATATATATACATATATACTCATGTATATATATACTGCATCTTACCATGTATATCTGCATATGTACTGCATCGTAAATAATATGTATATGTATATGTACATATATCTCTCTCTCTACCTATCTCGCTCTCTCTACCTCTCTATCTCTCTCTCTATCTACTCTATCTCTCTATCTCTCTCTATCTCTGCTCTCTACTCTCTCTCTACTCTCTCTCTCTCTCTCTACCTATCTCTCTCTCTCTACTCTCTCTCTGCCTCTCTCTCTCTCTACCTCTCTCTCTCTTGCTCTACCTCTCTCTACTCTCTCTACCCCTCTGTACCCTCTCTCTCTCTCTCTCTCTCTCTCTACCTTCTCTCTCTCTACCTCTCCTCTCTCTCTCCTCTCTCTCCTCTCTCTCTGCTCTCTCTCCTCTACTCTCTCGCTCTCTCTACCTCTCACTCCTCTCTCTACCTCTCTCTCTACCTCTCTCTCTCTCTACCTCTCTCTCTCTCTACTCTCTCTCTCTCTCTCTTACCCCTCTCTCCTCTCTGCCTCTCTCTGCCTCTCTCCTCTCCTGCTTCTACCTACTGCTCTCTCTCTCTATCTCTATCTCTCTCTCTCTCTTACCTCTCTCTCTACCTACTCTCCCTACCTCATACCTCTCTCTCTACTCTCTCTCTCTCTACCTCTCTCTCTCTCTGCTCTCTCTCTCTCTCTCTGCCTCTCTCTACCTCTCTGCCTCTCTCTCTCTACCTCTCGCCTCTTTCTCTATCTTCTACCTCTCTATCTCTACCTCTCTCTCTACTCTCTCTGCCCTCTCTCTCTCATCTACCTCTCTCTCTCTCTGATCTCTCTCTCTCTACTACTGCCTCTCTCACTACCTCTGCACTCTCTCTCTCTACCTCTGTCTCTCTATGCACCTGCCCCAATCCTCTCTCTCTATATCTCTCTCTCTCTCTCTCTCTCCTCTCTCTCTCCTCTCTCCTCTCTCTCCTACCTCTCTCTCTCTCTCTCTCTCTCTGCTCTCTCTCTCTCTCTACCCTCTCTCTCCTCTCTCTCTCTCTACCCCTCTCTCTCTCTCCTACCTCTCTCTCTCTACTCTCTCTCCTCTCTCTACCTCTCTCTCTCTCTCTCTACCTCCCTCTCTCTCTACCTCTCTCTCTCGCTCTACCTCTCTCTCTCTCTCTCTCTCTGCCTCTCTCTCTCTGACTCTACCTCTCTCTCTACCTCTACTCTCTCTCTACTCTCTCTCTCTACCTCTCTCTCTCTCTCTCTCTCTACTCTCTCTCTCTCTCTACCTCTCACTCTCTCTCTGCTCTCTACCTCTCTCTCTCTTGCTCTACCTCTCTCTCTCTGCTCTACCTCTCTCTCTACCTCTCTCTCTCTCTCTCTCTCTCTCTCTACCTCTCTCTCTCTACCCTCTCTCTCTCTCTCTGCTCTCCTCTCCTACCTCTCTCTCTCTCCTACTCTCCTCTCTCTCCTCTCTCTCTCTCTCTCTCTCTCTACTCGCTCTCTCTGCACCTCTCTCTCTCTCTCTACTCTCTCTCTCTACCTCTCTCTCTCTACCCTCTCCTCCTCTCCTCTCTACCCCTCTCTCTACCTCTCGCTCTCTACCTCTCTCTCTCTCTACCTCTCTCTCTCTCTACTCTCTCTCTCTCTCTCTCTCTCTCTCTACCTCTCTCTCTCTCTCTCTCTCTACCTCTCCCGCTCTCACCTCTCTGCCTCTCTCTCTCTCTACCTCTCGCTCTCTCTCCTACTTCTACCTACCCCTCTCTCTCTCTCTCTCTCTCTCTACTCTCTCTCTCTCTCTACCTCTCTCTCTACCTCTCTCCCTCACCTCAACCTCTCTCTCTACCTCTCTCCCTACCTCAACCTCTCTCTCTACCTCTCTCCTACCTCCAGCCTCTCTCTCTCTCTCTCTCTCTCTACCTCTCTGCCTCTCTCTCTCTCTACCTCTCTGCCTCTCTCTCTATCTCTCTGCCTCTCTCTCTCTCTACCTCTCTCTCTCTATCTCTCTCTCTCTACCTCTCTACCTCTCTCTCTCTCTCTCTACCTCTCTCTCTCTCTCTACCTCTCTCTCTCTACCTCTACCTCTCTACCCCTTTCTCTCTCTCTCTCCTCTACCTCTACCTCTCTCTCTCTCGCTCTCTCTCTCTCTCTCTCTGCCTCTCTCTCTCTCTCTCTCTCTGCCTCTCTCTGCCTCTCTCTATCTCTATCTCTACCTCTCTACTCTCTCTCTCTCTACCTCTCTCTCTCTACCTCTACCTCTCTCTCCCTCTCTCTCTCTCTCCCTCTCTCTCTCTCTCTCTCTCTCTCTCTCTCTCTCTCTCTCTCTCTCTCTCTCTCTCTCTCTCTCTCTACCTCTCTCTCTCTCTACCTCTCTCTCTCTCTACCTCTCTCCCTCTCTCTACCCCTCTCTCTCTACCCTCTCTCTACCCCTCTCTCTCTCTCTACCTCTCTCTCTCACCTCTCTCTCTCTCCCTCTCTCTCTCTCTACCACTCTCTCTCTACTCTCTCTCTCTCCGTCTCTCTCTCTCTCTCTCCTCTCTACCTCTCTCTCTCTACCTCTCACCTCTACCTCACCCCTCTCTACCTCTACCTTTCTACCCCTCTCTCTCTCTCTCTACTCTACCTCTACCTCTACTCTCTCTCTCTCTCTCTCTACCTCTCTCTCTCTGCCTCTCTCTCTCTCTCTCTCTGCCTCTCTCTCTGCTTCTCTCTACGCCTCTCTCTGCTTCTCTCTACCTCTCTCTCTCTCTCTCTCTCTGCCTCTCTCTCTCTCTCTCTCTGCTTCTCTCTCTGCCTCTCTCTACCTCTCTACCCTCTCTCTCTCTCTCTCTCTCTCTGCCATCTACCTCTCTCTCTACCTAATCTAATAACGGCGTAAATATGTCGTCTCAATATATGCTTCCTCTCTAGAACTCTTGCTTCTCTCTACCTCTCTCTCTCTCTGCCTCTCTCTCTGCCTCTCTCTCTCTGTATCTCTCTCTCTCTCTCTCTCTCTGCCTCTCTCTCTCTGCCTCTCTCTACCTCTCTCTCTCTCTCTAATAATATCTCTCTGCCTAATCTCTCTGCCTTCTCTCTCTCTGTAGCCTCTCTCTACCTCTTACTCTACCTCCACAGAGGGAGATAGTGCCGTCACGCGCCCTGTCATTCCCTCTGACCTTCAGCACTCGGACCCTGGCTGCACAAGCCACTGAGTACACCTTCGCCTACATCCAGGTCCCACAAGACGTAAGTTTTGTACACAGACACACAGTGGCCTTTGAAATATTCCCCTTGAATTTTTCCTATTGTGTTTGCCTTACAACCTGGAATTAAAATATATATATTTGGAGGGTTCTATCATTTGATTTACACAACATACCTACCACTTGAAGATGCAAAATATTTTGTTTTATGAAACAAACAAAATAAAACAAAAGGCAATACTTTGTAGACCCACCTTTGCAGAAATTGTGAAGCAAGTCTTATGTGTCTGTAAGCTTGGCACATCTAGCCACTGGATTTTCTGCCCATTCTTCAAGACAAACGTGCTCCAGCTCCTTCAAGTTGGATGGGTTCTGGCTGGTGTATAAACATTCAAGTCATACCACAGATTCTCAATTGATTGAGTTCTGGCTTTGACTGAGCCATTCCAAGACATTGAAATGTTTCATAAACTACTTGGAGGTTGCTGAACACTATGCTTAGGGTCATTGTCCTGCTAGAAGGAGAACCTCCGTCCCATGTCTCAAATCTCTGGAAGACTGAAACAGGTTTTCCTTAAGAATTTCCCCTGTATTTAGCGCCATCCATCATTCCTTCAGTTCTGACCAATTTCCCAGTCCCTGTCGATGAAAAACATCCCCATGGCATGATGCTGCCACCACCACTGTGGGATGGTGTTCTTAGGTGATGAGGTGTTGGGTTTGCGCCAGAAATTGAGTTTTCCTTGATGTTTAAAAAGCTACATTTTAGTCTCATCTAAACCAGAATACCTTCTTCCATATGTTTGGGTGTCACCCACATGTCTTTTGTGAACACCAAATGTGTTTGCTTATTTTTTTTCTTTAAGCAATGGCTTTCTTCTGGCCACTCTTCCGTAAAGCCCAGCTCTGTGGAGTGTACGGCTTAAAGTGGTCCTATGGAGAGATACTCATCTCCGCTGTGGAGCTTTGCAGCTCCTTCCAGGGTTATCTTTGGTCTCTTTGTTGCCTCTCTGATTAATGCCCTCCTTGTCTGGTCCATGAGTTTTGTGGGCGGCCCCTCTTGGCAGGTTTGTTGTGGTGTCATATTCTTTCCATTTTTAATAACGGATTTAATGGTGCTCTGTGGGATGTTCAATGTTTCGGATATTTGTTTATAACCCAACCCTGATCTGTACTTCTCCACAACTTTGTCCCTGACCTGTTTGGAGAGCTTCTTGGTCTTCATGGTGCTGCTTACTTGGTGGTGCCCCTTGCTTAGTGGTGTTGCAGAATCTGGGGCCTTTCAGAACAGGTCTATATATACTTTATTTGACTAATTATGTGACTTCCGGAGGTAATTCTTGCACCAGATCTTATTTAGGGGCTTCATAGCAAAGGGTTGAATACATATGAACACACCACTTTTCAGTCTTTTTTTTTGTATAATGTTTTGAAATAAGTGATTTTTTCATTTCACTTCACCAATTTGGACTATTTTGTGTATGTCCATTACATGAAATACAAAATACAAATCTATTTAAATTACAGGTTGTAATGCAACATAACAGGAAAAATGCAAAGGGGGACGAATACTTTGCATATGGCACTGTACATACACACATACATACATATGTGCATACATGCACACATACATATATGAACGGGTTATGGTAGTGTGTGTGTATAAAATATACAGTGGGCTCCAAAATTACTGGCACCCCTGACTGGGTAATGCGCAAATAATGCTTAAACAAATATAAACAATAGAATTATAGAGAGAAACTCAAAATACCAACATGTGAGAAATACGATACTTTATTAATGTTTCAATGGAACCAACCAAAATGTATTGATTTAATTAAAAATCAATGTCCTCCAAATCAAGGTTTCACAATTAATGGCACCCTAAATATTATTGTAAATAACATCTACCAAAATTAAACAACTAATTCAATTCCACTTATTTAAGTTTGTCTAAGTTCTAAGGAACTATATTGAGCCATGGTCATCACTTCTGTTTCAATAGGGTATAAAAATGTGGTAACACACATGCAATATCCTGCTCATCCAACACCTTGAAGAAAAGAGAACTGGCAGTTGAAAAAGAGACAGATGGTCGTAGACCTTTCATAAATCTGGTAATGGCTACAAGATCCACAAACGATTGAATATAACACTGAGTACTGTCAGGCTGACATTATTAAAAAATGCAAAAGATATGGAACTGTTGAAAACCTCATGTGTAGAGGACGCAAATGTATTTTTCCCCCAAAATATTGAAAAATGGTGAGAGAAGCAACAAAATCCCCAATAATCACTGTGAAGGAATTGCAGGCCTTGGTGGCGTCTTGGGTTCACCAGGTTTCAAAGCACCATCAGACACCACCTCCACAACCACAGGCTCTTTGGAAGGGCTGCTGGTAGAAGAAAGACCATTCTTATCCCAAGACACAGACGCAAGCGCTTGAGCCTCCAAACATCATTTTAAATTATGACTGGAAGAAGGTGTTCTGGTCAGATGAGATAACAGCATCGGCATGTTTGGCGTCGAAACAGAGATGCATACAAGAGAGGCACCTCATACCCACGGTGAAGTACATATGTAGGGGGTCAGTGATGTTTTGGGGCTGTTTTAATTCCAGATGTCCAGGGCACTGGTTAAGATTGATGGTATAATGAATTCCACCAAGTATCAGGGCAATTTTGGCTGACAATCTGGTTGCCTCTGCCAGAAGGCTGGGCCGTATGTGGACTTTCCAACAAGACAATGACCCGAAACATACCTCAAGATCCACACAGAATGTTTCTGTGACAACAAAATCAATGTTCTGCCATGGGCCATCTCAGTTGGCGACCTCAATCCAATGGAAACCTGTGGGCTGAGCGGAAGAGGGCAGGTGATAAGCACAAACCCAAAGAATGTGAAGGATCTGAAAGGATCTGCATAGAGGAATGGTCCAAAATCCTTCCAAATGTAATTCCTTAACCTTGTCAAACATTACAGGAAAAGACTCCATGCTGTTATCCTTGCCAGAGGTAGTTGCACTAAGTACTAAATGAGGAGGCCGATAATTATGAAACCTTTGATTTTGGTTAAATTTATTTTGTATTAAATAATTGTATGATTTTGGTTGGTTCCATTGAAACATTAAGGTATTAATTAGTATTAATATATATATATCATGTTGGTATTTTGAGTTTCTATAATTATATTGTTTATATATTTTTTAAGTATTGTTTGTGCATTGCCAGTCAGTGCCAGTAATGTTGAGCCCACATACAGTGGGGGAGAACAAGCATTTGATTCACTGCCGATTTTGCAGGTTTTCCTACTTACAAAGCATGTAGAGGTCTGTCATTTTTATCATAGGTACAATTCAATTGTGAGAGAGACGGAATCTAAAACAAAAATCCAGAACATCACATTGTATGATTTTTGGCAATTATTTATTTGACATCAGAAAAGCAGAACTTAATATTTGGTACAGAAACCTTGTTTGCAATTACAGAGATCATATCGTTTCCTGTGGTTCTTGACCAGGTTTGCACACACTGCAGCAGGGATTTTGGGCCATTCCTCCATACAGACCTTCTCCAGATCCTTCAGGTTTCGGGGCTGTCGCTGGGCAATACGAACTTTCAGCTCCTCCAAAGATTTTCTATTGGGTTCAGGTCTGAGACTGGCTGGGCCACCCAGGACCTTTGAGATGCTTTGACACGGAGCCACTCCTTAGTTTCCCTGGCTGTGTGTTTCGGGTCGTTGTCATGCTGGAAGACCCAGCCACGACCCATCTTCAATGCTCTTACTGGGGGAGGAGCTTGTTGGCCAAGATCTCTATGGCCCCATCCATCCTCCCCAATATGGTGCAGCTGCCCTGTCCCCTTTGCAGAAAGATCCCCAAAGAATGATGTTTCCTCCGCCATGCTTCACGGCTGGGATGGTGTTCTGGGGTTGTAATTTCCATCCTTCTCTTCCTCCAAACACGGCAAGTGGAGTTTAGATTCATCAAAGCTATGCGCTGGCTTGAGCAGGGGGACCTTTGCGGCGCTGCAGGATTTTTAATCCATGATGGCGAGTGTGTTACTAATGGTTTTCTTGGAGACTGTGGTCCCAGCTCTTCAGGTCATTGACCAGGTCCTGCCATTTAGTTCTCGGATCCTCACCTTCCCTCATGATCATTGATGCCCCACGAGGTGAGATCTTCCATGGAGCCCCAGACCGAGGGTGATTGACCTTCATCTGAACTTCTTCCATTTTCTAATATTTGTGCCAACAGTTGCCTTTTCACCAAGCTGCTTGCCTATTGTCCTGTAGCCCATCCTGTAGCCTTGTGCAGGTCTACAATTGTATCCCTGGTTTCCTTTACACAGCTCTATAGTCTTGGCCATTGTGGAGAGGTTGGAGTCTGTTTGATTGGAGTGTGGACAGGTGTCTTTTTATACAGGTACCGAGTTCAAACAGGTGCAGTTAATACAGGTAATGAGTGGAGAACAGGAGGGCTTCTTAAAGAAAAACTAACAGGTCTGGTGAGAGACGGAATTTTACTGGTTGGTAGATGATCAAATACTTATGTCATGCAATAAAATGCAATGAATTACTTAAAAATCATACAAGGTGATTTTCTGGATTTTTGTTTTAGATTCCGTCTCTCACAGTAAAAATTACAGACCTCTACATGCTTTGTAAGTAGGAAAACCTGAAAAATCAGCAGTGTATCAAATAATTGTTCTCCCCACTATATATATACTGAGTATACACAAACATTAGGAACACCTTCCTAATATTGAGTTGCACCCCTTGCCCTAAGAACAGCCTCAATTCATGGAGGCATGGACTCTACAAGGTGCTGAAAGCTGCCCACAGGGATGCTGGCCCATTTTGACTCTAATGCTTCCCACAGTTGTGTCGTTGGCTGGATGTCCTTTGGGTGGTGAAACATTCTTGATACACACGGGAAACTGTTGTGTGGAAAACCCAGCAGATTCAGATTTGCAGTTCTGGAGAGAAAACCGTGGTTTGGGCACCTACTACCATACCCCGTTCAAAGCCACTTAAATCTTTTTTGTCTTGCCCATTCACCCTCTGAATGTCACACATACACAATCCATGTCTCAAGGCTTAAAATCCATCTTTAACCTTGTCTCCTCCCCTTCATCTACACTGATTGAAGTGGATTTAACAGGTGACCTCAATATGCGGGATCATAGCTTTCAGCTGATTCACCTGGTCAGTCTGTGCCATGGAAAGAGCAGGTAAATTCTTAATGTTTTTATACACTGGGTGGTTTGAGCCCCCGAATGCTGATTTGCTGACAGCCGTGGTATATCATACCGTATACCACAGGTATGACAAAACGCTTATTTTTGCAGCTCTAATTATGTTGGTAACCAGTTTATAATAGCAATAAGGCACCTCAGGGTTTGTAATATATGGCCAATATACAACGGCTGGTTCTGTATCCAGGCACTTTGTGTTGCGTTGTGCTATGTGTAAGAACAGCCGTAGCTTTATTAGCCATATACTCACACTCCCCCTGGCCTTATGGCTTGCATGCGCAGTGTATGTATGATACTAAAAGCAGTGTGTGTGTATATATACAGTATATACACACACACACCCTAATAACTGGGCAGAGGTGTGTGAGAGCCCTAGTCTTTATAATATCTCTAGGTCTGTACTTGTGTGTCTGACTCAACACTCTGTGTTTTACGATGTCAAGCACTCTGGAAGTGCTTTAGTGTTATAGCAGTGTTGGTCACTCTGTTAAAACTCCTGATTTCTCAGAAGCCTGGGATGATCTGGAGTGGGGATCACATAGCTAAGATCAAAACACATGGCTGTCTGAGTGGGGATCACATAGTAAAGATCAAAACACATGGTTTGTCTGAGTGGGGATCACATAGCTAAGATCAAAACACATGGTTTGTCTGAGGGCATCACATAGCCAAGATCAAAACATGGCTAAGATCCAAAACACATGGTTTGTCTGAGTGGGGATCATGGCTAAGATCAAAACACATGGTTTGTCTGAGTAATTAGTTAAGACTTCAAAACATTAAAGTGGTTTGTCTGGAGTGGGGATCACATGGCTAAGATCAAAACACATGGTTTGTCTGGAGTGGGGATCACATAGCTAAGATCAAAACACATGGTTTGTCTGAGTGGGGATCACATGGCTAAGATCAAAACACATGGTTTGTCTGAGTGGGGATCACATAGCTAAGATCAAAACACATGGTTTGTCTGAGTGGGGATCACATAGCTAGATCAAAACACATGGTTTGTCTGAGTGGGGATCACATAGCTAAGATCAAAACACATGGTTTGTCTGAGTGGGGATCACATAGCTAAGATCAAAACACATGGTTTGTCTGAGTGGGGATCACATAGTTAAGATCAAAACACATGGTTTGCCTGAGTGGGGATCACATAGCTAAGATCAAAACATGGTTTGTTCGAGTGGGATCACATAGCTAAGATCAAAACACATGGTTTGGTCTGAACTGAAAGTGTGTGTTTTTACATTTGTCTAAGCTTAGTATGTGTCCTAGCCTAGGATGTCTATTTTTGTGGTTCTGTTCGTGTGTGTGTGTGTGTGTGTGTGTGTGTGTGCGTGTGCGTGTGCGTGCGCGTGCGTGTGTGTGTGTGTGTGTACGTCTCTCCGTTCGTGTGTGCGCGTCTATCCGTGTGTGTGCGCGCGCATCCTTTTGTGTGTGTGTCTGTCCATGTGTGTGTTTGTAATGTGTGTGTCCTTACCCAATATGTATATTAGTTTATTTTTGAGTGTGTGTCTGGGTTCAAGGTGTGTGTGCTGTCTCCTCTCCACTGAGTCAGTGTGAAGCTGCAGCAGGGTGATGTGGGCCATCTGTCCGCCCAGGCCTCAGCCTCACCTCCACTCTCTACAGCTGACACAGCTCTCTACCTCTCTCACCTCGCTCTCCCCCTTTTTCTCTCTCCACCTTTGTCTTTCTACCGCTCTTTCATTTGATCTGTCTTTTTCACCATTTCCCTTTGTCTACCTCCTCTTCTCTTTCTGGTTCTCTTTTATTTCTCTCTCTGTCTCTCTCTCTGCCTCTGTTGGCTCTTTTATTTCTCTCTCTGTCTCTCTCTCTACCTCTGTTGGCTCTTTTATTTCTCTGTCTCTCTCTCTGCCTCTGTTGGCTCTTTTATTTCTCTCTCTGTCTCTCTCTACCTCTGTTGGCTCTTTTATTTCTCTCTCTGTCTCTCTCTCTACCTCTGTTGGCTCTTTTATTTCTCTCTCTGTCTCTCTCTCTACCTCTGTTGGCTCTTTTATTTCTCTCTCTCTGTGCTCTCTCTCTACCTCTGTTGGCTCTTTTATTTCTCTCTCTCTGCTCTCTCTCTCTACCTCTGTTGGCTCTTTTATTTCTCTCTCTCTGTCTCTCTCTCTACCTCTGTTGGCTCTTTTATTTCTCTCTCTGTCTCTCTCTCTACCTCTGTTGGCTCTTTTATTTTTCTCTCTGTTCTCTCTCTACCTCTGTTGGCTCTTTTATTTCTCTCTCGTCTCTCTCTCTACCTCTGTTGGCTCTTTTATTTCTCTCTCTGTCTCTCTCTCTACCTCTGTTGGCTCTTTTATTTCTCTCTCTGTCTCTCTCTCTACCTCTGTTGGCTCTTTTATTTCTCTCTCTGTCTCTCTCTCTACCTCTGTTGGCTCTTTTATTTCTCTCTCTGTCTCTCTCTCTACCTCTGCTCTTTGTTGCTCTCTCTCTCTATTTCTCTCTCTGTCTCTTCTCTCTCTCTGCCTCTGTTGGCTCTTTTATTTCTCTCTCTGTCTCTCTCTCTGCCTCTGTTGGCTCTTTTATTTCTCTCTCTGTCTCTCTCTACCTCTGTTGGCTCTTTTATTTCTCTCTGTCTCTCTCTCTCTGTCTCTGTTGGCTCTTTTATTTCTCTCTCTGTCTCTCTCTCTAGCTCTCTGTTGGCTCTCTTTATTTCTCTCTCTCTGTCTCTCTCTGCCTCTGTTGGCTCTTTTATTTCTCTCTCTCTGTCTCTCTACTCTCTCTGTCTCTCTCGC